>NW_013953093.1:59177-61958 GCF_001266775.1 Austrofundulus limnaeus | reverse complement strand
CATAAAACTCAAAAAAGTTGATTTTACATGATATTGCCCCTTTAAAGAACAACAAATACAATTTAGTCATTTTTAAAGATATCGAGTTAAAGTAGACATACCCTGCTTTTAAATCCTTCTTTTTCACGTTTAAATCCTTCAGCTTATTTAAATGTAGAACTGCAACGCTTTGATCTGAATTCCTCCTTATTGTAACTCCACAAGCCCCTCTTTCATGCCTTTTTCTGCATTGTGTCTCAACTCAACTTGTGTTAATGTATTTAACAGCTAAAAAAAGTATATTTTATATGACATGTCCCCTGAGAGTTTTGGTATGGTAGTAGCTGAGAGCTATTAATAACTCTGTAACTGATAAATGTTAGCTTAAGTATTTTATATTTAGTGATCTAAGAAGATAAATGCAGGAAACCTCTAACTTAAATGATAAATCAATAATAAAAGATGCAGTTAACTCGTCCTAAAATATTTTCTTCTCTACTTGTTGAACAATTGATTTTATTGGTCAAGATATCCCAGAAGAAATGAATAAACCAACTGATGTAAACCAAAGCAGAGTTTTGTCTCTCATCTGGATTTTAATGAGCACAGGTCCTTACAGAGAAGTGTTGTTAGTCCTCAGCAACAGATAATTACAGGCCTTTAATGCACTTCCTATCGATTCCCCCTTTTTTATCGACTCTCCGCAGATTACTGGCGGTGACCGTTAACACTGAGACGCACAAACACACACACACATTTTTCATCCTACTCTACCTTGTCGTAGTATCTAATCTCGTAGTCAAGGATGATCCCGTTGGGCTGTTCGGGCGGTGGCCATGACAACGAGAAGCTACGGCTCGTCGAGCTCACTTGGTGCATTATGGGAACTACCGAGGGAGCTTTAAAAAACAACAATAAAAAGAAAAATCACACAACAACACAGTYATTTATAACATTTAGAGATAGGCTCGGATGCTTAAACAGCACATTCAACATTTCTTTATGAGTGAAATGTTTCTTCTTTAACACTTATTAAAACAAATCGTTTTTGTCACTGTTGGGAAACAGGAGGCGTTTCTCTATAAAGTATTTTCACCTATAAATTAAGGAATCATAAAACAGTTGGCTGTACTTTCAAAACTTYGCCTTTAGTATTATTTTCTAAAATGGTTTTAGCCACATTTGTTCTGCTTAAAGACATTCGGACAGTAAGTAAGTGTTACACTGGCGCAAGTTTAGAAAAAAAAAAGGGAAGGTGGCAATTCAAGAGTGGTTYGCAAAGGGCAGCGGTAACAAATCTGCCCGGAGAGTGGCAGGGCGGCGACGGATCATGTTTCGATTAGGACCAAGCCCGGCTGCAGTCGATGAAGTCAACGATGTGCCTTCTATCAAAGGAAAAGCAGCTTTTAAACCCAAATTTGGGTGGAAGTGGAAGTGTCGCTTGTGCCTGTCTCCATAAAGTATTGATTGAGTAATAACTCAGTTCCTTTTTATGGGCTCTAGGAATTATAGAGGCACGCTGGAAGGAAGATGGAAGGCAAAGCAGAGGGAGAGAAAAAAACGAGGGCTGAGGGAGTAAAAAAAAAAGTGAGAAAAGGATTAAAGCTGTGGCTGTGCAGGAGAGAAAGAAGGAGTGGAGGGGGGAGGGGAGAGGTGACAAACCTCAAAACATGTTTTATGAATTAAATGTCTATAGCTCAATTTCCTTTATCTTTTTTTATCTCGCCCCACATATAATCCATGGAGCCCCAGGATGTGAGTTCACATAGATACAGACAAACACACACACACACTAATAATGTTTTTGCTTTACAACTCACCWGCTTGATTGGTTGTAATGTTGATTGACAGCTGCTGGGCGGGATAAGGACTCTTATTGGACACTCCGTTGACTGCCTAAAGGGTATGAAAAATAAGTCTTAAGTCCACGTTGCGTATGCCTTAATATGCATGCATTTAAAACAATATTATTTATATTAGTTTATCAGAAGCTTACTAAATCAAACTGACACTGATGCAAATTCTTAAATAACAACAAATTAAGGTTTTAATTTATTATTGTTGTATCAAGCTCCCTTTTTTCCCTCTAATTTTATGTTTCCCAATGTCCTTACGTGTTAAATCTGCTACTTAGACTAATAAAAAAAAGAGGAACCATAAAAATATTTAATCGAAAAGATGACCGATTTGTTTATTTAACAAGAGTTAGGATTTCCATTGGTGCATTATTTTAACCTCTTAAGCCCCAAGGGGTTTTCTTGATGTTTTTGCTCAAAATTGTAATTGAGTGTATCTCAGCATTTGCAAACTCTACTTAAATAATCTTGGTATCAAAATAAAGCTAACACTTGGGAGATTTTTATTAGAAGTGTRAGTATTTAAACAGCTGCTCTTGTTTTAGAGATACGGTACTGAGGATTGAACTTTTTTTTTTTACATTTTCTTTCCTCTCGTCTGTATAATTTTTGCATTTCACAGTATTTATCCCATTTAAAAGCATAATGAATCAGGCTAAAAACTCTTGGAAACCATAAATCCACTTGTGGACATCACCTGCGCAAAGATTCATGCTGCTAAAATTACCTGGAGCAAAATTACAGAGGTTTTAGTAAGGAAATAATTTTGCGGTTTGTCATCTTGCACAGGACAGACCACGATGGTACCATTAATAAATGTTAAGAAATCTGAAGTTTTTTCATCCAAAAGTTATTTATGTTTTCTTACCTGCCTTAAAAGACTTATTGAATGTTTGTTCTTCTGAAAAGTTATCCAAATCTTTTTTTGTCACCATATATATTATAT
>NW_013953093.1:55567-59167 GCF_001266775.1 Austrofundulus limnaeus | reverse complement strand
GCACAGGACAGACCAAGATGGTACCATTAATAAATATTAAGAAATCTGAAGTTTTTACATCCAAAAGTTATTTATTTTTTCTTACCTGCCTCAAAAGACTTATTGAATGTTTGTTCTTTTGAAAAGTTATCCAAACATTTATTTGTCACCATATACACATATTATACAGTATAAAATAATGAGAAATGATATTTGATTTCAGTTGGATCATATTCACTCTGAATCAAGTAAAAAAAAAAACCTTCAACACACTTTACAACCTATTTTGGTATCTGCTTCGACTTACTTTAAAAACAAATGTCGAAAATTTTTCCTTTACAGATTTGTTGTAATGTATTTATAGATTTGCAACAATCCTAAATTGTACAGTTTGTTTACTTTCTGATTCCACTACCTATCATTTGTGTGGTAGATGTAAATATAGTTTCCATGAGCTTTTAGCCAAGATTCTTAGCTTTCTATTGATGCCAAATATGTCAAGGTTCAACCTACAGATCCTAAGTTAACAGACTTTAAAAGATATAGAAAAGGAGAAAGGCTGTTTTTCCAGGGGCTCAAAAAGTTAATGAGAGCGATATCAAATTTTAAAAAGAGCTAGAGGAAATTTAATAAATTGGTGCCACCCATCATTATCAAACCCCTCAGTCTCCCGTTACTATTTGAATGATTCGAGTTTTGATTTACGCACATTTCATTTAAAAAACACATTCAAGTTTCACAATTTAAATGCAGGTGGCCTCAATTTCAATTCCGACATCCTATAGCAAAGCAACCAGATGGCAGAAGATTGAAGGTTTGCCACCGTGCTGGTGTCGTGGTGTTCACCATGACCTTCTGAGCTAAGATATATAATTGCTGATTTTGCATAAAAGCCTGGACATCAGAAAGCTTCTGCGTACTTTCAGTATATTTTAGCATTCTAGTGAATTGTATCTATTTGCATTTAAAACATGAACTGAGTGCACCAAGGCTATTTTTAAGTGGCTGAATGTAAAATAATGAATAAATAAATAAATATCTCACACCTGGCAAAGTGGCCGGTGGACCAGCTTCGACTCCTGAAGTTTTTTAATCTGATTTTAAAACACAAACAGCATGAGCGCCAACATTTTTTGGCTAATTTTAATGTCTTTATTCTGATTTATCACATTTTTAATAGGTTTTATTGAGTTTTTTTTAAATGAAGTGTTATTTTTTTTAACATTTGTATTGTGTGCAGCCCTTTCACCAATGACATGTTTTTAAATGTGTTATATATAAATACATTTGATTTGAAACTTCTCCATCTTATAGTAAAGATTTCATTGTTCTATAGTTTTGAATCTGCAGGTTTACTTGTGGTTTCTATGGTTTATAAAAGTAGAATGGGAGGCAGAGCTTTCAGTTATCAGGATGTTTGTATGTGCAGTTCTTGGTAACATCAAAGGGGACGTATCGTGTAAAATATTTCTTTTTTTTTAGCCGTTAAATAGAAAAGAAAAGTTTAGTTTCTCCTGGTGCTGCATAGATGTCTTTATATTCTGTCATTTTCAGCACATTTAGTTTTCTCGCATTTTTTAATGACATTTTCTGAACTAATATGTGAAACTTTTTGCGACAGAACTGCCAAATAAGGTCTGGACTTACCAATTTTTTTTAACGCCGCTATATAGTTGTAAACCTACGGAMCCTGCAAGGGGACATGGTTTTTTCTTTTTCTTTTGCGTTCCCATGCAAATTCACATGCTCACCATTATACGGGAGWTAGCCTACTACTTTAATTTAGCTTCAGAATGAATATATCACAGCCACGCATGGAAGTATGTAATATGCCAATATTTTTACCTCAGTGCAGCCACACAACATCAATGTCAATTTCCCGAACTGGTGGCAACACGTCTTTTTTCGGTAACTGGATATTTCAAAATTAAAGTCAGTTTTAAAGCAGTTTATACAAAACAAACATTTCTATGGGAACACAAAAAGTATTGCGAGGTGATGCGWAAGAAAAAAAAATCACCCATATCCCCTTGCTTGCTCTGTATAAACCCATCTATCAAACTAGAATGGACTGGTCTGGAAGCTGGAGGGGGGACGGGGTGTGAAGTGCCTCATTTGGATTTAAAGAGACAGCCTCAAAACGAGTTGATCTGAAACACACCTCAGAAAAGGGATGAAAGAGGGGCTTGTGGAGTTACAATAAGGATTAATTCAGACCAAAGCATTGCAGTTCCACTTTATATAGAACCCAACTGAAGGATTTAGATGTGAAAAAGAAGAATTTAAAAACATGACGTCTCCTTTAACACCTTGTTTTCTTTGTTTTTCTTTTATTAAACTACACTGTGTGTATCTGTGTCCCTTTCCTGCCTGGTTCTGCTGACATTTCAGAAACTATTTTATTATAATAACTTATTTGACTGTAAATTGAACTGTATCTGGATCTGATTTGAACTTGTACTTTTATGGGTAATTGTTGCTACATAAATAAACCGAACTGAAAATAAATATTCAAAATTTATACTTGTTACTGTAGTAACTCTGTAGTCTAATTTGTTATCTTTGAAAATAGCTACTGAACAAACATTTTGGTGTTCATTTTGTTTTTAATATACAAGTTGAATGTTTGTAATCATAAACCCATGTGTGTTCTTGATGATATCTTTTTAGGTCAGTGACACAGACTCATTATCTGTATATTTTGGCTTTTATTAAATTTATTTTCTTTGTGAAGATATTGTTTGTACTTGGACACTTGTCAACATAACACACATACTGGCAGACATGCACCATGACATAATCTGACCCTGATGGAGTATTTAGCACTGYAGATGTTGGCTGTGTCTAAATTCAGGGGGCTGGGACCTCCGAAGGCTGAATTCGGCAGTYGATTACRTCACAGTGCAGCGCCGGAGGCCGTCCAAATTCRAAGACTTCTCCGATGCGKCAGACAAATGCATCCTCCTTTTYCCCCGATTTGTGGGACGGGTGCGATGCATCCTTCTTGGCCCACCTTATCCCATAATGCATTGARGGCCGACCCRAGATTTTTTTCCTTGCTCGTAATGGCGGACAAAGTGAGAGAAATGAGTACAGTTTTATGGCCCACCTAGACCRGGTAGGCCGAGTCCTTCGAAGGAACCCAGCCCCTGAATTTGGGCACAGCCGTTATTTGCGCTAACGTTTGAGCATCACAGCTCTAACGCTTCCGACAGACCCCGAACAACACAACGTCAGGGACAAACCTGGATGTCAAASGTGTACGACGAGTGAGCCCGCAGCTTGCTGATCTCGACCCGGTTTCCTTTCAGCGCCTCCTTCCCCGGAGTGAACACCACGCTGTCGTCACATGGTTGGCACGCCCGCCGCTCGGTGATGTGGCACCGCCGGCAAACCACGTTATAAGACAAGTCGCCGCGGTGCCCGGTGTCACGAGGTGGGTTCCACTCCAGGAGCACCGACGTCTGGTTCACCACCGACACCACGTTGCGAGGAGCTGAGGGAACACCTGGTCAAGGAATTAAAACAAAAATACAAAGTTACACAGAAATATAAAAGTTTCCACTTCAGAATTACCTACCGTATTTATTCATGTATAATACAATCTCATGTATAATACAA
>NW_013953093.1:38996-55161 GCF_001266775.1 Austrofundulus limnaeus | reverse complement strand
TCGGTAGACGGCAGCCATTACAGACAAACATGTGTTTGTTGTTCGAGGAGCGGCTCAGTCACACGCTAATGGCATTAATTTGTTATCATTACTAAGGTACAGGACTGCTTTCCCCCCCTTTTCACATCATATCTCCTGCCTGGATCTGTTATTATCTCACTCTGAAGAACGGAGGAGTGTCAGAGGTGAGCTCGTTTCAACCGGTTTTTACGACAAGGTCTCATTTCCGGACTCAGGCATTTTGTGAACGAAGCCGATATTTCAGTTAAAATACATAAGTAAAAATATTTATCCGAGTATAGTACTACCCCCCAACTTTATGGATGATTTTATGGATTAAATTTTATGTATTATACTTGAATAAATATGGTAATTGTTCCTGTTGCTGGCCAGACAATTTAACCAATTATTCTTAAATGAAAACCTGAATCCAATCAAACAGGCGCAAAGCAGAAATGCAAGAATCTATTTTATAAAGTGATTTCTGATAAAGGCAATTTTCTTTGCTTATATAGCAAAATATGCTATAAAACTTGGGCTTCAGCCAAGACAGACTCTACCAGTGACCTAACAGCTCACCACCAGCCATCGAAATCACCGTCTTTTCACAGTCCTTTAGATTTTCTCTCACTGCTCGTCTCTTTTTTTTTCTACTCAGTGTCAAAGTAAGTCTTCAAAGCACAATGAGAGTTTTCACAAGGTTAAGCCTTGTGGGTGCACTTCTCCTTGACTGTGCAAACACATCACAAAGAGTGTGATGCAGACAAAACAAGAGCAGCTGAAATGAAACGGATGTTCAACCTTGGCATATGCTAAATCACAAGAGTTGTAAGAAAAAAAAAAGACCATGCCATGGCTCTGCAGAATGTGTGTCATTTTTAAAAACACACACTCAAGGGCGGCTAAGCTGCAAAAATCAAGGCACAAACTGCAGGGGGGTTGAAAATCAAAGCTGTTACCTTTATAATAATTTCTGTTGYGCATTCATAATTATACAGCCACACACTAAGTTTACAGAATTATTTTCTCGTCTTTCTTTTTTTGTATTTAAATAACATTAATGCAAATCAAACAGAGTTAAAGATGCAACGCTGTTGAGAAAGAGATTCCCTCCTGCATAAAAAGATGACATTTTCAGGAGTGATATAACAAGTCTGTGGGGTTTTTTTTTGTTCTCCTTACACAAAATAAATTTGACCTTTGCACAAACACGGTTCAAATTCTCCCGCACACTCCTCTGCACCTCTGCAGCCCAGGAGGCACGCTAAAGAAACGATTTCCTGTCAAACACTGATCAGATTTCATTCCAAACAGAAATAATCTGAAGGCCCTGCATTAACATTTTGACTTCTCTTGTTTTACACTTCTTATATCCATTTCCAAACAAAACGTACAAAGCGCACCTCTTTTTGTTTTTGCCCTTAAATTGAAAGCTCCGAGGTAATTTAAAAAGCTTTGTTAGGATGAGTGGCTCGACATGACACCTTCTGACTGGCAGTGCTGTTTCTGTTACTATCAAATTAAGAGTGCTACAAGTGTTGAAGAGAGGCTTTTAAATGTGCCGTTTTTGTCTTCAAACACAATGAACCCCACCTACACAACATGTAGGAAAAACACTGAAACATTTTGATGCTTCTTCTTTCACGTATTCCAATAAAACTTCAGTTTAAATATTTTTAGCCTCTTTTTTAGCATCTGACCTGTTTGTTCGAACAAACTATGTACCTACAGCGTAAGGCAAGCTAAATGTAAGGCTTTTTAAGACCTCTTTAATGCCACTTGAAATGAAAGACCAACTTCACAATTAACACAAATCAATTAAAAAAAATAAAACTACAGCGACAATTTTATCCAAATGTTTATTTTAACACAAAACAGCTAGCTGCAAAAAGGCATTCGGTAAATTATTTAAAAAAATTAAATAAAAATAAATGTTACCAATCATTTTAAAATTTGAGACTAATTACAATCATACAAGGTGTTAAGATTTTTAAGACACCTGAAAGTTTGATTTAAGACATTTTAAGGCTAGTTAAAGCCTTATTTTTTGGATTTTTTTTAATATAACCCCCCCACCCAACACTTACTCATACAAAGCTCCGCCTATTTATCCAAAGCTCCTCCCTGGAGCTCAGTCCCCAGCTGAGCCCCAGGCCCACATCTGCTCGTAACAATAACTACTTCTCAGTCCAGTKCTTTTCAGATTAAATCATATATTTTCATTGAGGAAATATATTTTTGGATGCCAAGGAAACTACTAGTGGTGGGCACAGTTCCCCTAAAGCACAGGTAAAGGTGCTTTATTTGTCATCAGTGTATGTTTCCACACAATGACGAAATTGTGCTCTGCATTTAACCCATCCACATCCAAGTGGAGCAGCGGGCAGCCATGTGAGGCGCCCGGGGAGCAGTTAGGGTTAGGTGTCTTGCTCAAGGACACCACGACATGTGGGTATGGCAGGGAGTCGAACCTAAGACTTTCGGGTCCCAAGCTGGCTGCTCTACCACTACACCACAGCCGCCCCAAAAGTACTAAGAAGGGAACTAATTTCCTGATTAGTGCTTTTGCTAATTTTAAATTTATTAGTGGATTAGCACTCGCTAAAATTATAGGCTAAATTTTGAAGCACTAACTGAGGTTTATAAACGTTATTGATCAACGTTAATGTTAACAGCTGAGGGTGAAAGCCGTTGCACATTTTGTTCATATGTGTGTCACTTATCCACCAGGTGACAATATTCCACGGTGTAGTGTCGGAACAGTCGGTGTAGGTACGGGTCGGTACGGTTGGTTTTCCACTGAGGTTCCAGTCCGGTTCCAATGGGTGTGTTTTGGGCAGTTGGTGGAGGTGGTTTTTAGGTATTTTGAAAAAAAGTTAATGGGCAAAATGAGAGATGGAAACACATTTGATGAATAATTTTTGAAATTTTAAACATTTGCAAAAATTTAGCCAATCAGTGAYGAACAGTGTTCTGACGTCACATTTTGGTGTCAACTGGGGCCGGTTGGAACCATAACGAAGTAGGTACTAAAAAAGTGCCAATTCCATGAATCTGGCCTAATGGAAATGGCTTCGAACCGTACCGACACTACACTAAGTGGCACTAGTGGAAAAGGGGCATTATACATGAACAGCTGTGGAATGTCAAAGATGAGTATTAAGAGAGCAACATGACAGTATGTGACTCATGTTTGTTGAAGAATTGTTCATGGGTGGATTGGGCTATTTTAGTGCTTTAGAATTAGGGGACCTAAATATTTGAGTTAGTGCTTTGGGGCTAATGCAACTAATTTTTAGATTAGTGCTGCCCATCACTAGAAACTACCCTCTTTTTCCTAAGAATGAGACTGTCTGCCAAAAATACTTGGGCTTTTCTCCTACGAAAAAGTTGCAAACGGCATGAAGCGTTGTTGTGAAGACGTGCTGAAGTGGAAGTGTCAAAAATGGTAGGAGGGTTCTTAAAGAGACAGAGGCCAATTTCAAACATTTAGATAATATATACATCTTTTTCACAACAACTGAAGGTAGTTAATTGACTGCTGTATAGAATTGAACTATGTGCCTGGAAGATACATACAATACCSACCCAATTTTAAAATTGGGTCATTTTTTTTCTGTAATATTTTCTGTTTTATATTTTTTAGGAAGAATGTCCTAAATGAATTTATTAAACAAAACAGAAAAATAAAGACTAAAATACAAGTGAATCAGATCTATTCTAAGCCTTCTAACACACAAAGTTGTATTCAGGTCACTGGGATGTGTGCAGACACACATGACTGATTGCATACTCTGTACACAGATACACATGGTGTGCACACGGTTTCATAGTTTGAGTCCAAAATGATTCATGTTTTAACCTACTTTTACCATCTCTCTAAGGACCTGAGAGCCTGTGTTTCTCCTAACTTCATGGTGCAATACGCTGTAGTCTCCTCCACAAGCTAAACACACGTTCATCTGAACCGAAAGCCCGAGAAATATGGCAGTAAAATTACTTACTGCTCCCAAAATCCCCTAACATAAATGAGAGTGTTGTAGCACTTGGAATGAGGCGCATAAATTCAGAGGCGGTACGATAAATCAAAGCGGACGTAGGATTTTCATTTAATTATGAAATATTAGACTGTCGKTGGCGTCGGCCTCTGATCTGCTGTAATACGTCACCCTATTGGAAATGTTAGTCTGTGCCTGTCATCTTGAGGCTTAGGCACTGAAAGCTGGACTGAGACGTTAGCTCTGTGTGTTTGACTCACTGGTGCACATGTCCTCCGGTTTGTCCATGTCCCCGCGGTAGTATCCGTTCCGGCAACCACAGAGGGTGGCGGCCTCGATGGTGGAGCGGCTGTTGAGCGGACACTGCTGACATAATCCTGGCCCTTGGGAYGACTTAAAGGTGCCCTGAGGACAAGCTGCGAGGGAAGAGACGGGAAAGAGAATTTATTTTTATCTGCTGAACAGCAGTGAAATGCAACAAATGATAACGAACGTGTTTAGCYGTTCTTGTTGTTTGTCTTGATTCCAGGACATATGATAAACTTGAGTTGTTGTAAAAAGATACACACCAACGTGTTTGYACGATAGAAACTCATGTGGGTAAGGACATTTACGCTGGAGACAGTATGTTTTATTATTTAGGGCAGATAATCTCATTGAGACACGTCTCGTTTACAAGAGACGTGACCCAACATTACTTAGACAAATATCATAAAACATGATGTTAACTTTTAAAAGGAAAGCAGATTTAAAAACAATAAGAGCAAAAATAGGTTTGAAATGATGATTTTATTTCTCGTTTTCTTAAAAACTGTGGTTAAAATGTCCCAGTGGGATCAAACTGGACAGTTTTGGTTCTTGGTGCAGTGAGTTCCAGGAAGATGGAGCAGAAAAGAAAAAAAAGCTCAGAGCAAACTGGTGGAACAGTGAAAGAGATAAAATCTTGAGAGTGTAGGCTGTACTGTCTTTATGACGTCTTGAAATGTAGATAGGGAGGCACCAGGCAGAGGATGGATTTGTAAATAAAAGTTACCAATGTAGAAGTCTGTGGATAGATAATGATGGCCAGTTTACCAGAGAATACAGGRTACRGTGGTGTGTGAGTGGTTTACATTTTGTTATGAACCGTGATGCTCCATGATAAGCAATGCAGAGTACTGGCCGGRACATTCATGTAAACAACATCACCATACTGTAGTTCAAAAGTGGTAGAAAGGTTGATGACTAGGGATGCACCAAGAAATTAGCCGTTCGATTTATCAGCATCGATTTCCCTAATTTGGGAGATCGGCCGATAGTTTTCCTTTTAAAATATTGTTTCTTATAATCTATTGCTTGACTATTGTTATGTCTTGATTAAAATAGGTTTAGATACATGATTGAAAACACCATCACAACACATAAAAACCATTAATCAAACATGACGACAGGATGTCTGTATGACTGTCTGCGATTCAGCCGTAGGCCTGTAGTGGGCGTACCAGGCACTGAAGAGCCATATATTTATGGACCGGGACTTCCGGTTTTCATTCAGCGTTGGTGTCATGTCTGAACAGAGAGCATTAAACTACCGTTCACTCCAGTAACTGGTGTTGTATGGTCCATCTCTTCACATTTTAATCTATTCAACATTCATTTGGTTTCGTCACGATTTCAGTTAACGAACAGTAAATTTTCTTAAACTTGAATAAGATTGGTGGAAAAGSTCGACATCTACCTCCACAAAGGTCTGAACATCAGCCACTGTCCCCTCTTGCTCTGCTGTCAGCTCTACCTAATGTCCACTTAAACCAATTTGTTTTGTTTCAACGGTTTTGTTCAATGTTTTTCAGTAAAATAAGATTGATACATTGAAGCTGTATTGTGACCCTATAACGCCTGACAGTGTCAGGTGTTTAAAAAATTGGTATCAGCAGGTCAAACTTTTTAAAGCTCAGCGATCGGCCAGAAAACTGCAATCGGTGCACCCCTACTGCAAAACACAAGGAGTTTACGAGCAACCAGAGAGAAACAGGCGATATTTCTAAGAAATGAAAATAAAAAACTGTAGTTTTAGCTTCAGTCTTCTTTAAAATGTGATAAATGTAACATTTGAAGGAGAGCTTTCAATGAATGACAACACCAA
This sequence comes from Austrofundulus limnaeus, assembly GCF_001266775.1. Taxonomy (NCBI): domain Eukaryota; kingdom Metazoa; phylum Chordata; class Actinopteri; order Cyprinodontiformes; family Rivulidae; genus Austrofundulus; species Austrofundulus limnaeus. Next base: position 49,038 of record NW_013953093.1, on the reverse strand, counting down.
GATATTTATAAATCTCTACAAAATCTACAGCTGAGCCATTAAGAGACCTTTTATCTTAGAATGAAGGACCGCGACCCTGACATGACCTCTTGACCACCACAGGTCATGTCTTCTAAGTGATTGAACTTTGTTCTAAAAGCTTTCTTAGAGACATGTTAAGTCCTAGCTTTCATTAATCTGTCCTTGTTCTGCAGAAAATGCTGACATGACCATCTGCTTTAATTTTGATCCTCTTCTAATCTGCAGTAATAAAATTACTAATATTTAATCTGGTCAAAATCCTAACTCTTCTCTCCAAATTGACAAAACTGTATATGTTAATAACCTGGGTCACTTGTCAACGAAGTAATATAAGAAAACATTCCTATTGGGGGAAATTATATTTTCATTCTATAAAAATATTTAAACGTCAACCTTATTTTAACTTAGACCTATAACATCAAGTCTACAATAATTCTCACATTTAACTGTTTCAGATATCTTGTTGTCGGGGCAGTCCCCCTGGAATGGCAGACTGGGGTGGTGGTCCCCCTGTTTAAAAAGGGGGACCGGAGGGTGTGCTCCAATTACAGGAGGATCACACTTTTAAGCCTCCCTGGTAAGGTCTATTCRGGGGTCCTGGAGAGGAGGGTCCGTCGGATAGTCGAACCTCGGATTCAGGAAGAGCAGTGTGGTTTTCGTCCTGGTCGTGGAACACTGGACCAGCTCTACACCCTCAGCAGGGTCYTGGARGGTGCATGGGAGTTCGCCCAACCKGTCTACATGTGTTTTGTGGACCTGGAGAAGGCGTTCGACCGTGTCCCAAGGGGGGGCCTTGTGGGGAGTTCTCCGGGAGTATGGGGTACCGGGCCATTTGAYACGGGCTGTCAGGTCCTWGTACAACCGGTGTCAGAGTCTGGTCCGCATTGCCGGCAGTAAGTCGGGCTCGTTTCCGGTGAGAGTTGGACTCTGCCAAGGCTGCCCTTTGTCACCGATTCTGTTCATTACTTTCATGGACAGAATTTCTAGGCGCAGCCGAGGTGTGGAGGGGATCCGTTTTGGTGGCCTTAGGATCGCATCTCTGCTTTTTGCGGATGATGTGGTCCTGTTGGCTTCATCGGAACGAGATCTGCAGCTCTCGCTGGAGCGGTTCGCGGCCGAGTGCGAAGCGGCCGGGATGAGGCTCAGTGCCTCCAAATCCGAGGCCATGGTCTTGAGCCGGAAAAGGGTAGAGTACCTTCTCCGGGTCAGGGGGGTCGTCCTGCTTCAAGTGGAGGAGTTTAAGTAWCTGGGGATCTTGTTCACGAATGGGGGAAGAACGGAGCGGGAGATYGACAGGCGGATTGGCGCAGCGTCTGCTGTAAAGCGGGCGCTGTACCGGTCCATCGTGGTGAAGAGAGAGCTGTGTCAGAAAGCGAAGCTCTCGATTTACCGGTCGATCTACGTTCCTACCCTCATCTATGGTCATGAGCTTTGGGTCATGACCGAAAGAACGAGGTCCCGGATACAAGCGGCCGAAATGGGTTTCCTCCGCAGGGTGGCTGGGCTCTCCCTTAGAGATAGGGTGAGACGCTTGGTCATCAGGGAGGGACTCAGAGTAGAGCCGCTGCTCCTCCACGTCGAGAGGAGCCAGTTGAGGTGGCTCGGGCATCTGGTAAGGATGCCTCCTGGATGCCTCCCTGGCGAGGTATTCCGGGCACGTCCCACCGGGAGGAGGCCCCGAGGAAGACCCAGGACACGCTGGAGGGACTATGTCTCTCGGCTGGCCTGGGAACGCCTTGGAGTTCCCCCGGAGGAGCTGGAAGAAGTGGCTGGGGAGAGGGAGGTCTGGGCCTCCCTTCTGAATCTGCTGCCCCCGCGACCCGACCCCGGATAGGCGGAAGAAAATGGATGGATGGATGGATGGATGGATATCTTATTGTTTATTTTTCATGTTTAGTTTTACTGTTTTTACTCATGATTCAATGAAATTCTTTCTTGATCTTTCTATATTTTTTGTAATGAATAACTATAAAAGACAAAGCTGGTTCTCATCTCATTCATGCACAAGATAAGAGTTCCCTGCTTATTTTACAATCCTACACATTGGTAAACATGACTAAAAAGGGTGAATAAATATCAGTTAGATCCGGTGTGGTGCCCCAACAAGTTGAAAGGTGGGGTGCAGGTCAGAAACAGTTATCTCCTCTACCGCTGCAATCTCTAATTTTTATATATCTTAGTTCATTCATAAATCTAACCTCAGTACATGAACTGTACTCCCTTTTTTTATAGAGGCAGATTTCTTACTGACAAGTTTTTTGTCCATATAGCCCCAGTTCTGGAAAAGTTAGAACATTATGTAAAATGTAAATAGAAAGAAAATTCCACAATTTGCCTCAAACTCATACTCTATTTACAATGAAACATAGTACACATGCACGTCATGGTAGGATCTGCACTTAATCTTTATTATCATCCCAAGCTTCCAACATGAAGTCCAACTCTGATCAGGTCCAGCATTTAATCTAAAAAGTATCAAAGAATGGATTTTGGTTAAACTATTCAGAAAGTTCACAACCATGCCCAAAACTACTATAAACGTGAGGAAAAAACTGCTTATTATGCATGCAGAATCCCACTTTTWTCCAGCTGGAATGGCAAACATGCCGTTACATTTTTAATTTTTGGCCTGCATATTTGATTACAACCTCTGCCTGAACACGATGTTGTGAAACTTGATGATCCATCATTTTACTGGCTTTCTGAAATCCTCATATTTACTGTACGTGTTAAAAACGGGGCTGTGAAAAACTGCAGTGTCTGTTTTAATTAGAAATTAATTGTAAGTTTGAGCTTAATTCTGTTAGATTGAAATGAGTTGTGTGTAGCATCTAATGAAACGWGCACTTGGGATAAAACTGTTAAATTTGATCAAAGCCCTCCAAAAATATTAAGTTTGATCTGTAAATATTCACCATGAGCAGGTGAAACATCTGCAGTGCTGCATGGTATTCTGTTAAAAGAGATGCTTGTTTTTAACTCACGCTTTTTTTTTATTGGCAGCAAAGTTCAAAGAGAAGTTCAAAGGGGCACATGGGTGTGGAATAAAAACAGAGCTAAACAGAAACTGCCAAATGATGACATTTTTCATTTTGAACTATCCTAATCATTCATTTTCCTTCCTTCCCTGTAATAAATGTTCATCTCCAAGATCATGTAGATGTTGTAAGATCAAATTTTGAACATTACTCAGATTTATTGTGGCAAAAAGAAGAGCTTTAATGAGGTCAAAATGGTGGCTGACAGATAAAAGGTTCTCTGAGTCTTATAGATATTGAAGAGGCACGGCTGAAAACAAAGGCAAAAAAAAAGAAAAAGAAAATAAAGCAGAAACTAATCTTAAGAACTGAGGAAGCAGGAGAAGGGACAAAAGCAGGAAGAAAACAGAAAATTGTTGACAAGAAAAAAAACACTATTAGATTACCAATTTTATYATGCCATCTGGATGGTAATATACAGTATTTCAGTAGTAATATAAAGAATTGTGCTGCTTCCTCAGACAAGCCAAGCTGTTATTTCTTGCTGCTTCCTGAGTTCTAACATGGTTTATAAAAACCAATGTGTTCCTTACACTGCGCTATGAAACAATTCAGATCTTGTTGCCAGCATATATATTTTCTTTTTAATTCTTTGTTTCCATCACTTGGCTGAATCAAGTGAACTAAACATTAATGCTTTTAATAAAGTCCAAAAAGCTAAAATAATAAGTTTTTTTTTACACAAACCTTGATCTAAACATTAGACATTAAAATCAAGTTTAAACAACATCCTAACCTTTGTAATCATCAAGGCTAAAAGTAAAAGTTAAACACTTGTCTGGTATATGTTTAAAATATATACAGTATATGTTTAAAAAGATCACTAAGCTCAATTTATTGGGAAAGTATGATGCTATTGTTAAGTGAAAATATATAGTTCCTTGTGTTATTTTTTTCTTGTTTTAAATTTGTTTTTTGACTGTTCTGGTTTAAAATAAGTTAAGTTTAAGTTTGATGCACAGGGAATAAGATTATGGAACAATCTGGAGAGTGATGTGAAAATTACAATGTATAGGTTTAGGAGAATGGTACAGTTTGGTTTGTTGAAGAAACGTGTCTCCATAACAATTGTTCGAGAAAGATTTTGTAAGAAAATTTGAGTGTTCATTAACTGAAATCGAGACGAAAACCACATAAATGTTGAATAGATTAAAGTGTGAAGAGATTTGGAACCATACAACCCAGATCTGGTACGAGCGAGCTTTATTGCGAGCAGCGCTGCCTGAAACCGAACTTCCGGTCCTTTTATACAGTGGTCTTCAGTGCCTGGTSCGCCCMCTACTGGCCTACGGCTGAATCGCAGACACTCAGAYAAAAAACCTTTCCTGAACATGTCAACGGTTATTATGTGTTGTCATTTTGTTTCAGGTATGTAGCTAACGCTATTTTAATCAAGACATAACAATAGTCAAACAACAGATTACAAGAATCAACACTTAAAAAAGAAAACTATGAATATAGTGTGGTGCTTCTAAATCAGTTTCTAACTAATACATTCTTTCAATTTGATATTTACTTTTTTATTTTGGTTTGTTACATAAAGATTATTATTGTTTGAATGCATCTGATGGAGAACAGGCACAAATAAGATTTTTTCTTGTTTTTGCTGCCTTTAATTTCATTTTATTAGTCTTTTTATTTTATACAGAATTTGCTTTSTTTATTTTAAATGGAATGAATGAATAAAAAAATGTTAAAAAGTTGTTTAAGTTGTTTTATAATCAAGGGGCAAATATGATATTTTCTTTTTTCCACATCCCTTTCATTCACTTTACTATTTTTTATGGACTTTTAGTTGWTTTTATGAATTAAATAAGTGAATAAATTAAATAAATTAATAAATATGTTAAAAAACAACATCTGGATTTATTTGGATTGGTATATTTGTCATGTGCAAGTTAACACAAGTCAACAATGCAATGATATATGATAATCTTAAGGGGACAGAGTTGTTCATGAAACCTAAATTTGSAACATGTTTGAAAGAACGGTGCACCTCAATCCAAGGAGTCAGATTGTGGAATATTCTGGAAAATGATGTGAAAAGTGCCAAATCAAAGTACATTTTCAAGAGAATGATAAAGGTTGGATTGTTGAAAAAATATGAAACTGTATAATGTGTAAACAAACATATAATTTGTTGTTCTTGAAAGATTTGATGTCCTTGTTTTGTTAACTGAGGATTATTGTTGTTTGAATTTATACTTGAGGAAAAAGGGGGCAGATGTTATAAGATTTTGTTCTTCTCTCCACTTACCTTCATTTTGTTGTGTTTGTATTTTTATTGTGTATAAAATTTTGTTATTTAATGAAATGAATAAATTTATGAATGAATGAATGAATGAATGAATGAATGAATGAATGAATGAATGAATGAATGAATGAATGAATGAATGAATGAATATGCTTGGGATGAGAAGAACTGTTCAACTCTCCATAAAAACAAGAAGTATTAATAGCATGCATCAGAAATAAAAAATGAAAAATGAAAATACAATATTATTTACTAAGTACAAAAGAAACATATCAAACAATACAGTGAAGTACAGTATAATGATGCAGGTATGATTATTGTATTGCACATGATGTATATTGGACAGGATGTGTAGCAGGGTATTGCACAGGWAATAAGTAACACTGAAGTGAGTTATAATGGCAAAGTGGTGACAGGTTTGGTTTGGTGCATTTTTATTCTGTAGAAAAGTAAGTACAGCTTATGTCAAATGAAATGTTTTAGTTTTATAAAGGGCTGTTCACTAAAAAGTTACATATAAGATTTATATATCCTCCGGAATTGTTGCCAAAGTATGACTAAAATAAAAAAATGCAATAAGTTAACCTAATTTACTGCCTTTACACCCAGACGTCTGCCTCTCTCTCTTCAACAGGAGTGTCGGCGCTCCTTTGTGTGCACGGGTCGGTCCTATCCGGAAAAGGCAGACAGAAATCTGGCTTGTCAAGGTCATTTATTCAACAACCTCGCACATACACATGGGGTGTGTCACCATGGCAACAGGTCTTGCTCCATCTCTCTATTATTTATCTGTGGATACCTGTCTGTACAGTTATCTGTCAATGCGTGTGTGCCTGCAGATGTCAAAGCAGTAAAACCCCCTTTAATGTAAAAGGATATGTCTGCAGACTGTGTGTGTCTCAGTTAGTCCTGTTWTCTAACAGGACAGAAAAAAGTACTTATGATGATTGATAATCTACTGATGCCAGTTTCTGCAATAATGCAAGAAAAAAATATCTAGATGAAATGAAGTACGCACAGAAAGTCAAAGAAAAGAAATAAAGGTCATTTCCCTGTTTACCTGTGTGACCTTTGCYAGCTTTGCAGACCCACAGTGACCATGTGGGGGGACGATTGTCTAAAGTTGGCAAACAAATCAATCATTAAAAACTTACAAGAGTGCATGAATATGTATAGTGAAAGCCTGCAGATGTACAAAAAAAAATTTGGAAGCATTGTTGGGGTTCACAGCAGGAGAGGRCTGGGTTTAGTAGCAGCACTTACATTTGTTATAGATGCCCACAGAGCACTTTAATCAAATGCCAGTTTTGCTGTATGGCTTGGACAATATGTTGATCTGGTTCAAAATGAACACCATCTTTGTGCCTTGACATGCTCAAAACCTTCGCACTAAATCCAAAAAGATGACCATCTGCCACAATAGTGAGTCCAAACCTTCCTGCCAAGTTTTTAACAGCTGACTGGCAAAGAGAACGCACCAAAAAGATGCTCGTAGATAACAGACGGGAAATGTTCAGTCACTAAATCCCCTGTTTCAAAAACAAGCTTTGAGTAAAATAAAACTAGTAAATGCATGTAGACGTGTCATCACAGAAAACTAGACATGCTGACTGGCTCAACTAAAAAGATTCGGGTATTTGGAAGACAACCGAGTGTGTATTTTCTTAATTCTAAACAGGAATATTACTCTTAAAACGAAATTCTTACCAAACGTTAAGTTGAAAAGTTTGGTAATTTGTTGATAAATTAACCCAAACTTAAAATCATGATGAAGATTGTGGAAAATGGACAGCCTACTTTCATGAGCAGACACAGCATGCTTGTTGGAACCGACTAGAACCACCATATGTTCTTGTTCAGAAATCAAACATTGGGCAGTTGGACAGGAGCTAAAAGCATTACCTTTGGGACTATCTTTGGTAAACAGCAATTAATTAATACAGAAAACCAAGGTGACAAAAAGCCGTGGCTGTAGAGATTTCTTGGTTAAATAGAAACAWCGATGTCATATTTTCTTAATGTAAAAAAAGTGTTTTTGGTTTTGTTTTCTTCCCTTGTGTTTTGTGTTATCTACCTCCTGTAACCAGGCAGCCAATCAGCCATAAGTGGTCTTGATTATTTACTCCAAACTTCTCAACAGAAACATATCTGATGTGTGTTACTTTCTTAAAAGCAATTACAACATTTAACTATCAGATTTGCTTTGACACTTTGATACAAACATGGTAAATAGCTTTTGAAACGGGACCAGAATGAACAAGGCTGAGGGAAGAGCAGAAAACAGAGCTTGTTAAATCCCGTGGTGGTCCCTTCTATTTAAAAAGGGGGCCCACAGAGTGTAGGGGGATCACACTTCTAAGCCTCCCTGGTAAGGTCTATTCGGGGGTCCTGGAGAGGAGGGTCGGTCGTAGTCACATCTCGGATTCAGGAAGAGCAGTGTGGTTTTTGTCCTGGTCGTGGAACAGTGGACCAGCTCTACACCCTCAGCAGGGTCCTGGAGGGTGCACGGGAGTTCGCTCAACCAGTCTACATGTGTTTTGTGGGATTTTGAGAAGATGTTTGACCGTGTCCCTTGGGGACTCCTGTGGTGGGTACTCCAGGAGTATGGGGTACCAGGTCTCTTGATATGGGTTGTTAGGTCCCTGTACGACCGGTGCCAGAGTATGGTCTACATTGCCGGTAGTAAGTCTGACTCGTTTCCGGTGAGAGTTGGACTCCGCCAAGGTCGCCCTTTCTCACCGATTCTGTTCATAACTTTTATGGACAGAATTTCTAGGAGCAGCCAAGGTGTTGAGGGAGTCCTTTTTGCTGACCTTAGGAATCACATCTCTGCTTTTTGCGGATGATGTGGTCCTATTGGCTTCATCAGATCATGATTTCCAGCTCTCACTGGAGTGGTTCGCAGTTAAGTGTGAGGCGACCGTGATGAGGATCAGTGCCTCCAAAYCCAAGACCATGGTCTTGAGCCGGAAAAGGGTAGGGTGCCTCCTCTGGGTCGGGGAGGAGGTCCTGCCCCAAGTGGAGGAGTTTAAATATCTCGGGGTCTTGTTCATGAATTAGGGAAGAATGGAGCGAGAGATCGACAGGTGGATTGGTGCTGTGTCTGCAGTGATGTGGGCRCTGTACCGGTCCGTCGTGGTGAAGCGAGAGCTGAGCCAGAAGGCGAAGCTCTCAATTTACCAGTCGGTCTACGTTCCTACCCTCATCTATGGTCACGAGCTTCGGGTAGTGACTGAAAGAACGAGATTGCAGATACAAGCAGCTGAAATGAGTTTCCTCTGCAGGGTGTCTGGACTCTCCCTTAGAGATAGGGTGAGAAGCTCAGTCATCCTGGAGGGACTCAGAGWAGAGCCGCTGCTCCTCCACGTCGAGAAGAGCCAGTTGAGCTGGCTCAGGCATCTGGTTAGGATGCCTCCTACAGGTTGTTCATTGGGTTTGGTTCCTTTGACAAAAGGCAGWGTGAATGCAAACTGCACCAACTGAAAATTAAAACAATTCTTGCAATTTTGTCCCCCAATCAAACCGAGTCTACCGGACTATCGGGTGTGAATACAACCTTAAATTACCAACAGTTGATACAAGATAATTTGGAATATATCAAAGTAGTCTAACAATAAAGATTTAATGAATCCCATAACTCATGGCTGGTTCACCACAAACACACACAAATTACATGATGAGAAACTGACACCAAGAGCCAGACTCTTTAATGTATTTAACAAGAAACAGAACACTGTTCATCAGTCTGAACTCCTTATCTGACTTATCCTACTACCTTCAATTTCCTCACCTCTTTCTTTCCATCCTTCTTTCAGACTAATCTGGCTAGAGCACCCTAAACCAATTAACATGGAATGAGGCGGTCTCACTTATCATTTCACCATATGTACATATATCACGCACAAACACACACACACACACTCACACACACGTGCACAGACAAAATAGATGAGACTCTCTAGGGAGAATAAGAAATGATGGGTACTATTTTGGAGAGGAAATAGGGAAAGAGGCCAGATATAAAAGGCAGGAAAAGAGGTGCAGATATTCTGAAGATTGAGGGAAGAGGAGCTATTTCTGTGCCACATTCATTTGAGTGCACTTTGACAAATATTAACATATGGAGCAGCGTGTGCTGCCTCGCAGTGTGATATACATTAGGATGTGTTTTGGCCCTATACGTGCATGGAATTATTGGGCTAAGAGGGCTGGAAATGCCATACTCTGTCCTCCTGAACTGAAGAAAATGTTTGCATTTTTAATAGAATTCAGTGTTTTATATTATTTTGTAAGTCARGTCAAACCTTTAAAGTGCCTCTGATGTCATTTTTTGTAATAAATATGAATGCATTTTTGGAAAAATAACATTAACCTACTGCAAAGAAATTTTCACACTACTTAGCTGAACGRTTGTTGAGATATCTACATGTGAAGTAACGGGAAGTGATGACAAAGGGGAATATCTAAATGTGAACAGAGCTTTGTTATAACAGTTAATACAAAATGTAGAGAAGAATCTGATGTTTCTTTAGATTATTTTCAGTCACTATCAGAGAGATGAAGAAGGGTTAGAGTTCAAATAATAATGGTTTAATTATTAAAAAAGACCAGAGAGGTTGTTTCCTTAAAGAGTTCCCCTTTGATGTCACTTCCTGTTACACTTTTGTCGAGCCATGTTCAGAAAAATTTTTTTCATTTTTTTCATTTCATTTCATAAATTGTATTAATT
>NW_013953093.1:33769-38986 GCF_001266775.1 Austrofundulus limnaeus | reverse complement strand
ATTATATACAACAAAAATAAAAAATACAAACACAACGAAATGAAAGGAAGCAGAGAGAAGAACAAAAATCTTATACTGTATCTGCCCCTTTTTTCCTCAATTCAAACAACAGTAATCTTTAGTTAACAAAGCAAAACATGAACATCAAATCTTTCTAGAACAACAAATTATATGTTCACATTATAGTGTTTCATATATTTTCAACAATCCAACCTTTATCATTCTCTTGAACATTTACTTTGATTTGGCACTTTTCACATGATTTTCCAGAATATTCCACAATCTGACTCCTTGGACTGAGGTGCAAAATACACCAGTTCTGAGATAAAATTAATAAAATAAAGTGTTTTGTGCCAGGTTTTTTCAACATAAAAAATGTTTTCTTTGACTTTATATAGACAGGGTTTCTAAGACTTAAGGCAAGTTAAATTTAAGACTTTTCCAAACCTCTTTAATGCCACTTGAAAGAAAATTTAAGACCAACTTCACAATAAACACCAATGGTAAAAAAAAAAAAACAGCAAAAATTTTACTGTTAAAGGCAGTCAGTAAATTATTTAAAAATAAATAAAAGCTACCAATTATTTTAAGATTTCAGACTAATTACAATCATCCTACTTACAATGTGTTAACATTTAAGACATCTTAAGGCTAATAAAGGCCTCACTTTTGGATTGATGAATTCAATGATTTTAAAACTTTTTAAGGATCTGCCAGAACCATGGTAGTTGAAGGACATGCATGTCACAGGGACTTTGTATATAATCCATAAGAATCCTACTCATCCATTGCATATAAAGTTTGTCCCCATGTAGTTTTGTTGCTTTCAGCAATTTGCATAATTTTTTTACCTGCTGCTGCTAGAAACATGTTAATTTCTGTCTTTACTATGGCAGATGATTGGAAACGTTTACACAATACTGATTTACTGTTAGATACATTTTTGCTTGGAAAAAATATCCTGTGCAAAGCAAGAGTTTGCTACAATTCAGAAACAACTCGAACTGTTCTTGACTAAAACACCTTGAAGCGTTTTGAGTTTACATATTTGTTTGGAGCAACATGCTTAATTTAAAAAAACTTACCTCGACACACGTTGCTGTTGTCCGGTTCGTAGCCTGCCTTGCAGCTGCAGCTGCCAATGGGCACCATCCACTCTCCATCTCCGTTACAGTAGAGCTTTATGGGAACGTCCACCTCCTCTGCATTTGGGATGCAGCTTCCTCTGGCGATAACCAAGGAGGTGGACTCTGCTCCCGTCAGTGTCTAAAAAAAATAATAACAACCTTATTGAAACACAATCMAACACATTTTTTAATGTTTGTTTTTTAGTTTTATTCTGTTTTGAGCCATACCTCGGGGAAAGAAGCAAAGTTCTGCACGATGCTGGGACATTTCTTGTAGAACACTCTAACAGCCAGAAGGGACATGCAGGCGCCCAGATCCTGGAAAGCCAAGTGGAATCCTCTGCCTTTGGACAGTGGCCCAAAACTTCTTACTTCTGTGTTCACCTTCATTAGTCTGCCCCCGAAATCCACCTGGGAGAAACTCTCATCTGCTGCAATGGTGTCCACCTGGAACGAGTAAAAAAAAAAAACAAGAAGCTGAATACGAGTTAAAAATGTAAACAAACTGATCATGAAAAGGTCGAGTTTCTGGGGAGGTTACCTTTAAAAAGGGGGCATTMGCCCAATACTCCACACCTTTGATGCCCTCTGACACAGTCCTATCAGTTTCTAGGTAGTAGAGATTAAACGTCTCCTTGCAGGAGCCCAGGACACTTGGTATGGAAGCACAATCCCGTACGGTGAAGCGGATCTCCACGTAGATGCGCTGTGCCGCCCGCCGGTCAATGTAGGTGGTGAGCAGCCAGTTGTTCTGGCTCGGCTCGAACACGTTGCACACCTGGTACGTCCGGATGGTGTTAAGGTTCTCATCGTAGCCGCTCACCTCCTCCCACTGAGCAGAGACGGGGAGTAAGGGGGGTGGGGGGTTCAGAGGGGTGGAAGAAGAAGAAGAAGAAGAGAGAGGCAAGGCGAGACGTTAAGATGATAAATGGGTTTACTAAGACCAGACACAAATTAAACTTTCTCTATCACTCCTTCCCAATTTTTCTCCCTCCATTATCCTTCCTCCCTCATCTTCTTTTTTTCCCCCTCCCCTCTCCTCTACCTTGTTCTAGTGCTGCACAGGGACAACCATTCATCACAATTAGAGCCATTCACCCCCAACACCCAGCAGACTACTGCGACCGGCTAGTTGTCAGATTGGAATTTAAAGAAGCCAGATTTGAAGAAAGACGATGAGAAAACCTGTTCTGCTCCATTTTCCTCTCTTTCACCGCTCTGCTCTTATCTTCTGGAATGTATTCTTTTCTGCATCAGTGGTGGTTAATTGATGTCACCTTGCCACTGTAATTAAAATTTTGACTGACTCGTTAATGGACCACTCTAAAAGTGTAGTGAAACCACTTTCCCCCCGTGGGTGGCTGCACATACACAGACAAACGCACACGTCCGGAACAGCTTTTGCACATTGTTCTTACTCCATTGGCAGGAAACGATATCCAGCCAAGCTCAGCTGTCGCCGTCCTCGTATCCATCACTGTCTCTGTCACACAAAAAAGGGAGACGGACAGGGAGAAAAAGGTGAAAAGAATGAGCTTCAAAAAGAGGACAGGTATGAGCTTAATTAACAGTCTTTTCATTTGCCAACTTTAGTGCTGCTTTGTGCTGTGTGCCATTCATAKTCATAAAAAGCCAATGTCACACAGTTTCCACAATGCATTTCCCTCTGTTCTGTTCAGGCTTTGATACTATAAAAGATCTAATAATGAGACAGACCTCTGGATAATACAATATGTACAAAAGCAATAATGATACRAGACAATAAATAGAGGTAATCCTGTTAATCAGGGTTTTATTCYAACCTTTGCGTAACAAAAAAGCTAGTCTGTTAGAAGTAAATATCTTGCCTAACCTCTGGTTGCAGCAAAATGTCATCCTTTAATTGTAACTACCATTACTTGTCAATTGTACCATACCTTTCAACAGAACTAAAAAAAATGTTGAAATAGTGCATCAAACGTTTTAAAATTCTGTTATACCTGAAAGTCTTCAAAAGCTTTAAAAAAAGTTTCTACARAAGAGGTCTTGAAAGAAAAATGTTTTAAAACAACAGAAACCAAAAGAATTTTGAAAGACAAAATTGCAACAAATACACAAGCACACATTTTGTACCRGCTTTTTAAGGACAAGGATAATGTAGAAATTTCAGTGTCACCATCTTTGTCTAATGGGGACCTTCACTCATGAGGACCTACACACTCCAGTGTTGGCCTCTTACCTCTGATAAAATGTTTAGAGCAGATGTTAAGTCCATGATTTTTTCCAGTCACATTCAGCTGGTCCGGCCGTCCCAAGGCGTTCCCAGGCCAGCCGAGAAACATAGTCCCTCCAGCGTGTCCTGGGTCTTCCTCTGGGCCTCCTCCCAGTGGGACGTGTCCATTACACTGCAGGGAGGCATCCAGGAGGCATCCTAACCAGATGTCTGAGCCACCTCAACTGGCTCCTCTCGACGTGGAGGAGCAGCGGTTCTACTCTGAGTCCCTCCTGGATGACTGAGCTTCTCACTCTATCTTTAAGGGAGAGCCCAGCCACCCTGCGGAGGAAACCCATTTCACCCGCTTGTATCCACGATCTCGTTTGTTCGATCACTACCCAAAGTTTGTGACCATAGACGAGGGTAGGAATCAACCGATAAACCGCTTCACCACGATGGATCAGTACAGCGCCCACATCACTGCAGACAYAGCACCAATCTGCCTGTTGATCTCCCGCTCCATTCTTCCCTCATTCATGAACAAGACCCCGAGATATTTAAACTCCTCCACTTGGGTCAGGACCTCCTCCCCGACCCGGAGAAGGCACCCTACCCTTTTCTGTCTCAAGACCATGGCCTCAGATTTGGAGGCACTGATCCTCATCACGGCCGCTTCGCACTCAGCTGCGAAACGCTCCAGTGAGAGCTGGAGATCACGATCTGATGAAACCAACAGGACCACATCATCCGCAAAAAGCAGAGATTTAGCTGKTCCCATCACTGGAACCCATCTGTTTGCCTAGCATCTTAGCTTGGGAACAGTGACAAAAAATACTCACTGTTAGTAATGTAGCATAATGTTTTGTGATCCTCTCGGTAGAGATTGATGCTGTTTTCCTGAATTTATTCAACTTGAAACACATCTAGACCTGCGTAGCACCATGAAAATCAATGGGGCGGCTACAACAGTTTGTGCACACATCAGTGTCGAGCGGACAGTGAGTGAAGGTCCCCATTAAAGTTATACGTGACCGTTTCTGAACATGGGAGAGTTTTCTTTTTAAATGGCTACCAGCAGACTGATAAATTTATTAAATGACCTGAAAAAAATACTTCTTTATAGTTAGGAAAAAAAAGCCTTTTTGACACAGATACTGTATTAACTATTGTCTGCCGGCTATGTCCACCATGTTACTGGAACACCCAGCTAATGCCATGTATTTATTGGTGCTAAGCTTAAATTATGATTTACAAAAACTTCAATCAGACAAATTATCAGTATGGTTAGACTACAATGAATATTACAATTATTAGATTTAACAATCCCTACKTGTCGATACTGTAGAAAAGAATACAGAAGATAAAAAGTGGGTACATTTATGTCACTACCTACATACACTTTTAGTATAACCTACTGTACATAATATGTGACCCATCACAGCAAACCAAGGAGTAACTCAAATTTGRTYGAAATGACCTAATCACATTTTCAGATTAATGGTTTTAAAAGCTACGTTTTGATACCTTGATAACCCTGATTTCATGAGCAGTTCCAGCGATATGAACTAATTTGTCTTGTTAATAGGAATGCGAGATATAAACGATATACGGTAGAAACGATATAAATTTGTCCTATGATAGAGATCTGTAGTCTACCGGCCAACCGCGCAATTCTTTTTGATGACTTAACCGGCTGGAGTCAAAACAGAGGAAGCAGGAAGCAGCCTGGCTGAGATCGCAAAGGAAGAGGGGGGAAAAAAAGCACCCGAACCGGACCTGGTTCGGGTGTACGAAAATGAACGCCGAACTGTTTGCATATTTACGTGACGGCGCGTCCTCCGGTCTGATGCCGACCGACCACACTGCCTGCTGCGGGAGGAGCGAGCGCCGCGGCAC
>NW_013953093.1:31432-33058 GCF_001266775.1 Austrofundulus limnaeus | reverse complement strand
GTTTTATATCGTGATATATATATCGTTACCGCCACCCATCATAATGTATATCGTGATGTGAATTTTTTGCCATATCGCACATTCCTAGTTGTTAATCACAATAATACATTAATATTTGGTCTCAATCCTATTTTTATGATATTATAATTAGGGATTTTTGATGTCAATATAAAAAGGAAACCTCAAATAATGTGTGAATACTAATACTTCTTTCCTAACTGGAAAGAAAAAAAGCTATGAAAAGTTTCTGAATTTTGAGGCGTCTTTTACTTAAAAATCACGTTTTTTTGTTGCTACTGCTCAAAAAACGGCGGAAATTTTTTTTAGGATCATTTCCGGTCATTCAAATGATATATTGTTATGGCATTTAGTCTTTATACCTTGATGAAATGCAATTATTGCAAACATTTTACTCAAAACACTATATCTGCCTGTTTCTCCACATCACTTTGGGACCTAATCCTTGTTTTTGATGTGATGGTTCATTAGGTGGTTTCATCTGTATTACTAAAATGAGTGATTTAATAATCACAGTAAAGTCATACATTGCTGACCTAATAGCATGAATTAAATAATAATTATGTGCAAGTAAAGTCAGTCAACGGCAGTGTCAAATAAATACATGACTGAATGTGGATATAAGCACTGAGCTGATCAAAGTCCCACTAATGATTTCATATCAGCTCCTACTCCAACGCCATCAAATGTAACTAACCGTAAATACCAGCATCAGATTTAATTCAGCTCAATTAGGTTGCATTTATATGGAGCGAATTCAAACATTTTCCTTTGAGCAAACACCAGTGTAACATGACATACGTACAACCATTATACAGTCTACTATTATAACTGAAATATTACTGAGCAACTAGAAAACTGTTTTGTTTTGCAAAGTCTAAAAGCCTAGAAAACKGMATGATTGAATGAAAGACATTTTAATATTAAATCATTAATTGCAACGTGCTCTTTTTGATGTGTCTTGAAACGAATTATGAAATTAAAGAGGATTGTAATGACTATTTTATTTTCAGCAAATGGTTTKAACTACAAACAACAAATACCCAGTTTGCTAGAAATCTCATCTTATTTCTGCTATTGTTAGCAAAAGTTCTTTAAGCATACTTTCCCTTCACCAGAACAAAATAATAAAAAAACACTTCATAAACATTCTAGTTTGAGAAAAATATTCTTTCAACAAACAATAATTTAAACTTTAGCTTTGTTGTAAACATGTTTTGAGTAATTTGTTTCAAACGACTCAATTTCATTGCATCAATATCAATAGAACAGTTTCCAGTGATGCTGTACACAAGTCATTGGCTGTTTCATTTGTCAGCTGCTTATATCACTGCCCCGCGCCGTACGTAGACTGTCCCAATTGAAGAGCGACTACTAAGGCCGGGCGGTATGACCTCAAATTCATATCATGGTATAAACTGAATCCCTTCATGGTAACGGTATATATCACGGTAGAAAATTTTCCTAAAAAGCACA
Source organism: Austrofundulus limnaeus (assembly GCF_001266775.1). NCBI lineage: Eukaryota > Metazoa > Chordata > Actinopteri > Cyprinodontiformes > Rivulidae > Austrofundulus > Austrofundulus limnaeus. The sequence continues at coordinate 31,564 of NW_013953093.1, read as the reverse complement.
GATAATGTAATTTTTAGAGCGAACATTTAGCAGAAAACTGTAATCATAATCAAACACAGTATTTTTGCTGTAGTGCAAATGAACTAGGGGTGTAAGAAAATATCTATACACTGAAATATCGTGATATTTCAT
>NW_013953093.1:27550-29117 GCF_001266775.1 Austrofundulus limnaeus | reverse complement strand
TTTTTTTTTTGTCGGCGAGCTCACCTAATTACAGCGAGAATCCAGTTTTTCAGTTCTCCCAGGAGAGAGAGAGAGGGCCGTGTTTGATAATGAAATGCTTGTCATGCAGAAATGTAGTCGACTATCAAATTTTTTGAACCAAAGCTTATTCAAACAGTGACAAGTGTCACTGACTAATTTGTAGCTTTAGTGTTTAGTGGCATGTTGTCAACAAAGATTTGTGGGGTGGGTGGGGGGATGATGTGCATCAGCATACAGATCCTTTTTTCTGTCTTTTAAAGGCAGCTTGTGGGATAAAAAGAAAAAAAAGTAATAAAAAATATCTACAATAACAACAGAGATATTGAAAAGATACACAAGCTGGAAAAATAATGCAAGAATGAGTTTGAAACTAGGCTTTGCTTTCACCACCCACCTCCATCTTCCTGCTTCAGACGAGTTAAAAGCAAACTCTCKGGCAAAAATTCACCACTGACTTTGTTTATAATACATTTATTGAAAATTGATTGCACCACTGTACCCAGAAACCCTTGGGAGACCCATGTAATTTATCATTTCTTGTTATTAGATTTTGCACACAGCTTGAGTGCCATGACCCAGAGCTGGGTAATATGTAAACACTGACAAAAAAAATCCTCTCCTCAATATATCTGATTTCCTTTTTTTTTTTTTTTGGCTTTTTCTTTCTTTCTCCAAGTAAATGCAATTAAAAAGAAAATTTCACAATTCTTTTTAACACAGTTCCTTTATTAAAGGTTAATAATCTGTGATTACTTGTTTTGTTTTAATGAGACTAATTATTTACTAAAATCAGGTGAAATGGCAATTAGAAATTTTAAAACKGAGTATTTTACCACTTTTCTTCAGTTAACCAATCGATTAGCAACTCATCACGTCAACTGTAATCGTCATAGATGTGCATAAAGCTGCACAAATATGCAAATACGCATCGTGAATTCTCAGTTTAAAAGGAGAAAAGACGTCTAATCAGAACAAAACAAGACAAGTTCTGTGTTTGATGGTCTGTGCTTTCCTTATTAAAGTCTACTCATCATTCTAATTAACAGCACACAGCACACACCTCTCTGCGTATAATAGGGTATGCTCTCCGATCACCCTAATTACTTTTGACACATTGGAGGAAGTGATCGCAGTGTGCCTACATCCCCCGCAGAGGTGCACCCCCCCACCACCTCCCCCAGCCGTCACCACACTGCAAAATGAAGCCGAAAAAGTATTTTATGGCAGGAGGAACAACAGGTAAATCTGTATGAATGAGGCTGTTAAATCAATGTTGTGACTCGCAAGGGAGAAAGAAAAGTATTTTATTAACAGATGCTGAAGTAGAAATATGTCTACTGTTTGCCCCCCTATCTCTTAATAAAAATGTGATGTAGAAGAACCGGAGGTCAAAAAACAAGTGAGGTCACTTCATCTTATGCTAATTAGACAAGTGTGTTCTAACCAGATTAGTCTGTGGCAATTAGTCCTGATTTATATGCACGTGTGTGTGTTGGTTGAGGCGGGGGATTGGGGGGGGGGGTGGTCCACTGGGTGTGTGTATAGC
>NW_013953093.1:14465-24729 GCF_001266775.1 Austrofundulus limnaeus | reverse complement strand
AAAAAAAAAAAAGACACACGTAACATTTCATTAATGTTGCAAAGGATACTGGATAAACCATGGCTTTATTAGACGTTCTGGTCCGCCTCAAGGTTGGACGTGTTTTGTGTTCAGAAATGTTCTTCTGCCTACCTTGGTTGTAACGAGTGGTTATTTGAGTAACAGTTGCCGTTCTATCAGCTTGAACCAGTCTGGCCATTCTCCTCTGACCTCTGGCATCWACAAGGCATTTGCGCCCACAGAACTGCCGCTCACTGGATATTTTCTCTTTTTTGGACCATCCTCTGTAAACCCTAGAGATGGTTGTGGGTGAAAACCTCAGTAGATCAGCAGTTTCTGAAATACTCAGACCATCCCGTCTGGCACCAACAACCATGCCACGTTTAAAGTCACTTAAATCACCTTTCTTCTCCATTCTGATGGTMAGTTTGAACTGCAGCAGATCGTCTCGGTCATGTCTACATACTTAAATGCATTGAGTTGCTGCCATGTGATTGGCTGATTTGAAATTTGTGTTAATGAGCAGTTGGACAGATGTACCTAATAAAGTGGCCTATAAAGCACTCGAGCTAATAAATATATATAGCGTTTTGTTTTCATTGTGTTTTTTTTTTACTAAACAGCCTGCAATAGGCCTACTTATACAGTTTGTGTTTCACAGTTGAAATAGGCGTTTATCAAATTAAGTCTAATGCTACAGCACACGACAGCAGCACAACAGCTCAGTGGTTAGCACTGACGCCTCACAGCAAGAAGGTCCTGGGTTCAATCCCTGGGTTGGACCTGGGGTCTTTCTGTGCTGAGTTTGCATGTTCTCCTCATGCCAACTTTTAAAAACTGTTACGGCCAGAGGTCTTTCTTCTATGTTTATACTAAAGCATGGAATGACATTCCTCAAAACATAAAGTCCATTTCAAAACTACAGCCCTTTAAGAAGAATCTTRTCTGCCATCTGCTGGACACTTTTTGTTGTGCTCATATTTAGACGTCCTATTTTGCAAATGCTGCCTTCCTGAAATTTGGTATGCTTGTTTGTCTTTGTGTTTAGTGTGTAATGATGTGATTGTGATGCTGTATTTCTGAGTGTTTTATGTGCTGCAGAACAGGAACCTGCTGTAAAACAGCAATTATGCTGAGTCAGGCTTGATTTTTAGTAATCTTTTCCTGTTAAATCAATAAATCAAATCAAATCAAATCAAATCAATGCTTGTGTGGGTTTTCTCTGGTACTCTTGGTTTCCACAACCCCTAAAAAAACGTACAATAGGTTGCCTTCAGGCCCAGGCCTCCCTTGAAAAAGAGATCTGAGATCTCAACGGGACTTGCCTGGTTAAATAACGGTAAATAAATATATAAATAAATACAACTAGTAGCGGTTCCCTTCTAACAAGAAAGCCCTCGGATAAAACCTATTGAATCAGCTCAGCACCAAATGGTAGACAAGATAGTGCAACAAGTTGAGCAAATTAAGGACTACAACTGTATAGCTATCACTCTGTAAAGTGGGTCAGAGTGGATAAGTAAGTCAGGAGTCACTGTGACCCCAATTTGTGCTGAGATCAGTMGTGAAAGCAGTGTATTAAAATGTCACTCACAAGTTCCTGACAAGTAAACAACAGATCTTTGCCCTTAAAAACACAATGAGCCTCTATCTGGTGTGTTTTGACAAGAGGTTGGCCTTGCTGAGGGGCATGTGATGAGCTCTGAGAGTTGTAATAAATGGTTATATACAGTACCCTGTGGGATGGCATGACAATCAAAACTAGGGTAAAGAGATGCAGTTCACTTCATTTTTATCTCATTCCACCAAGCAAGCTCTTATCAATAAAACATTATTTTTAACACAATTTGAGGTTCTCCTGAGTCTCCTGTATTATATACGCCCTGCCAACAYTATTTTTGTCACCAGAAAAACAAACTTAGATTATCTAAAATGCCAAAATAGTAATATATTCTTAATATGTGACTTGTGCTGATCAAGAGGACATGAACATATAGATGTCCCACTACATTATTTTGGTAAAACGAAAAATATCAGAGCTGTACTTAGAATCTGTTTTCATCTTCCTTTGAGTTGCCAAAAGAAACCAGCAGATAAAATCGACTGAAAACTGAAAAAGTGCTTTACAACAGATGGTGAACCAAAAATCTATCACAAGGAAACACGGTTGACATTTTCAGGCCAAGTGTAGTCGGAAATCAGTGAAGTCTCACAACAACCCATCTTTCAGGTNATAACTCAGATGTTACACAGTAAAACCTATCTTAGATCAGCATATTAGAATGGAGCCAATCATGAACTTCTTTTATCTAGTTAAGATTAGGCTTAGGCTGAATCCCATTTTTTAGTGTTACCCCCTGCCCCTACATATAAGCCTATATTCCTCCTCATCAATTTAATATTCCACTGCCACATGTCAAAGCCCAGCACAACACTGAGAGCAGTTGTTGCAAAAATCCATTATTTAAACTCGTACTGGACACAGATTCAAGTTTTTTTAATTGCGATTAATCTCAAAATCTTTTTGAGATTAATCGCGATTAATCTCATTATTGTGCAGAAAGTTAAATTATGACTCACAGATGTTTAARTTATTATTCAAGGGCACTGACATATTTGTATAAATATATTAGGGATGCATCGATATGAAAACYTCAGCTGATATCGCTATCCAATATTATTATTGGTCTTATGGCCGATRACCGATATTTACTGATATTACACAAACACAAATTATTGATACACTTGTGTCTTTTTTCGATACTGTAAAAAAACAGACTGCTGATATGGCTCTCTAATTCAGTTATTCCTGGCTGTGCAGCGTCACTATCACGATCAAGCATATACCACTAGACCCTCCTGAAACAGAAACACAAWGCTAAAAAGTGAGAAATCAATATTGGACGTTAATATCAGCCCAGTTTTACTTATCGGACCAATACCAATATTAAAGCCAATATATTGTGCATCCCTAATGTATACAGTTCAGTGCATTTTCAAAAACTTTAAAAAATAACGCAAAGCATGCCTGTCTTATTTTCATTTGTTTATTTTTCTCCCAAATGCTGCGTCATCAGCAGAAGCCTCCCTCCCTCCATTTGTTCTGGTGGGCGATTAATGTCAACGGTGTGTTTTCAGTTTAAGGGATATTTCAGGATTAAACTCCTCTGGTGAGACAGTGTAGAGTTGCAGGGCCGCCGTCGGGAAGAGTTTTAACATAAAAATGGTCACAGAAAAGTCTGCTGCCTTCCACCATGTTTCTGTTCTTGCAGCTCATTTTCTGATAACGACCCAACAACAAAAAGTTATCACAGGTTGAGATGCATCATGTTGGCCATTTAAAGCTAAAAGTAATCAATATCCCACACCTGTTTGTGTGTAGCCAATGAGTAACGGGCATAAAATAAACTAACTGCATTAAATAATTGTTGCCATTAATCATTGGCTGCGTTAACCCGATAATAATGCGTTAACATTCCCAGAACTAATTTAAACACACAAAATGTCAATTCTGCCCTCAGTTGACATGTGATACTAGTTTGTTTTTAGCTTATATATGGTGCATTTGATTTAAAGAGTTCCTTCAAGATTTTGTTTTTAAGAAAGCAATGCTGCTTTACTTTTAATTTTACATCATAAACACACTAGCTGCGTTTCCATTGCAAAATGTACGCAAAACTTTGTCGATATTCTGTTAATGTTGAAAAACGCAGTTTCGCAACTGCAGTGTTTCCATTACGTAAGAAATGCTTTTAAAGTCACGCGTGAATACATTTTTTTTTGTGATAAGTCATTACAAACATGGCAGCAATGGATGTAAACACATGCATATTGCTACCACGACACTAGCGCTCATCATCAGAGGAGACATTGGCATCTTATCGAGGCTTTCCAGCGCCAAGCCCCTTATACTGTACTTGGGAGCGGCTACATATGCGGTGTTTTTGGAAAATTGTACTCTGTGATTTTATTTTATTTCTTTTAGTACTTCGGTGATTTTACTACTAATTATAATTCCTGTTGTCTTATTCTTCATCGTCTTTTTTCGCCAGTAGAAACATCTGGTTGTTGATCACGTGACTCTCATTATGCGAAAAAAGTATATCCATTGCAGTTTTGTGAAATACATCAATTTCAATAGGGCAAAAAATCACCTTATCCTATCGCAAAAACATTTTGTCGAAAAACGTAAGTTACTTCAAAATTGACGTGTTTCCATTAAGCAAATTTATTTTTGAAATTCGAATTTGTGCATTTTCATGGTCAACGGAAACACAGCTACTGAGGAACTTACCTCCCATTTGTGGATGTTCTAAAACATATCGGTGGAGCTAAATGATAAGAGAAGGAGATAATTGCTCTAAAATCCAACAAATGTTGTGGAAGCTAATTTAACTACAAACAGATAAAAAAACTGAACCAAAGGGCTAAGAGTTAGGAGTTTGGGTAAACTAATGCTGGACAATTAGATAACGGTGACATTTAAAGAAATTCGATTGATGTACGTTACAGCAGTGTGTGATGACGTATAGCACAGACTTAATGCCAGTGCTTGGCGCTAGCAGATACAATACGCTAAAAACAAGCTATCTACAACACACCGGATATCAGCACAAAAATGAGCTCAACAGCAGTGAGTGAACAAGCATCTGCAGTTGGAAAAAGAAGCAGACAAAATAGTTAAAGAAAAGACTACAGTAATCCAGTGGTGTGGAGGTGGTTCACGTATCGAAGGTCTGATAAACAGTCTGATGTAAAATGTGACGTAGAGTCTGGTGTTGACTCGCAGTGGGAACACATCAAATCTGTTCCACCATCACGTTAAATCAGCTTCATCACATTCACATTCCAGATATCTCAAATAGCCTATATGCCACGGTCATTAATGACGTATTTCCAGTAAAATTCTTGCCACGCTCCTCCCTTCCACACCCTGCTTACTGCCTATGTTTTTAGCGTTAGCTGCTAGTACTAGTCTGTGAAAAAGTCACAAAAGTTAAAGCATCTGTGATCTACTGGTATAAAACNGCACAACAATGAAAAAGAGGAACATACTGGGATCTTATTTTTAGAGCTAAGCCTCAGCGAAGTCTGTCGCTCCTCTTTCACTGGAAGAAAACTTAGCTGGAAATTGCCACCAACACAGGCGCACACGTTTGCTCTGAAACACACGGGCTTGTTAGAAATGTCTAATCTGTCACTTTGGCAGAAATTTCATTGTCAACGTGATGAACGCAAAAAAGAACAAGCCTGTAAGTGACATGCTGGATTTTGAAAGAGAAGTGAAAGTAAATGCCACAACATACACACCGTCGCAGCATGAATTATTCATTAAAGTGGTGTTCAGTGTAATCACAGTGGAGGTAGTTTTAAGGGTTTTCTGAGCGTGCATAAAACATCCAAAACAAAAGCTGACGTCCAAGTTTTCACTGAAAAACATGTGAAAAAGGACTAGGGTAAATTATACTGGATGGCATTATGTGAAGGCAATGATTCTGTCTACACTTTGTTAACTTACATAAAGAAACACTTAAAATGGGCGGCTGTGGTGGAGTGGTTAGGGGAGTCATCTCGTAACCGGAAGGTCACTGATTCGATCCCCCATTCCATCCGTCTCAGTCTGGGCAAGACACCTTACCTGCCTTGCCTACTGATTAGGGATGTCCCGGTCAGATACTCAGTATCGGTATCAGTGGCAGATATGGCCATTTTTTGAAAATCGGGTAAAATTGGATTTAGTCATGTGATCTGGCTGATCCAGTTTTCGCACAGTTTTCAGCATCATCATGCTTTACAACTGCCGTTAAGAAGTCAAGACGCACACAAGTATGCAACCATGTCCACAGTGTGGGAATACTTTTCAATGGAAAACAATGATACTGAAATTGCATCTTGCCAAATCTGCAAACTGGATGCTTCTCATGGTGGGAACAGCAGGGCTCSCTTTAATACTACCTAGACCCAAGTCTGGTCCCATGGGTACAGATGCAACCTTGTCACTTGGAAAGAAATAAAGATATAAAACTATCGGATCAGTATCGGAAAGACTAATCATTTAAAAAAATCGGATTGTATTGGGAGCCAAAAAATCTGGATCGGGACATCCCTACTACTGATGGTGGTCAGAGGGTCTGGTGGCGCCGGTGCATGGCAGCCCCGTCTCTGTCAGTGTTCCCCAGGGCAGCTGTGGCTACATTGTAGCTTACCACCATCAGTGTGTGAATGTATGGGTTAATGTCTGCAAGTGTAAAGCGCTTCGGGATCCGGAGGGAATTGATAAAGCGCTAAAAATAAGTTCAGGCCATTTACCATAATACGTATTAAACACCAAATAGAAAAAAAAGAGAAGTAGTTGACTCTGAACTTTGTGTGCATGTGTGGGCATGTATTTGCTACATTGTGGGGACAATTTTCCAGAAAAAAGCAGCCCTGTGGGGACCGAACGTGCATCGTGGGGACCAAAGTCTGGTCCCATGGGTACAGATGCAAATTACGGGTGTGGGGGGGTTAGGTTTAGGACCACGGTGTAAATTGAGTTTAGGTCAGTTTTAGGGTCAAGTGTTGCAGGTTTTAACAGGGCTTCGTTCAGTCAGATTTTTTGATAATCAAATTTTTTGATGTGAACAACAACTAACAAAAAATTGATTTTCTGTTCCGTAAAATTGAGCTTATTTTCAGGATTTGTGATTTTGTGTGTGGATTATGTTTGTGTATGTTTTTTCTACCTGGTAAGGATGATTTTTGACCATTTTTCCTGGTTCACACAGCCTGGTGAAGACCCACTGTTCCTTTTTTGGGGACGAAAACCCTGGTCTTCATTGGGGTAAAATACTGTCAATGGGTCAGGGGTTCAGTTTAGGACTAACGTGGTTAGTTTAGGCTAGATTTATGTTMAGGTACCTGTAAAGTTAGGTTTAGGGCAGGGCTATTCAACTGGCAGCCTGTGGGCAACATCCAGCCCATGAGTGACCAAAGTTCGGCCCGCCAATTGGTTCATTCATCTCTTGAACCCAAACCCCCTGTTTTCTACTTTAATTAGTGTGAGTTCTTTTAGTTAAACATAAACATGTTTGGTGTCTACAGAAACATAAGTATCTTGGCTAGAAGCTGGTAAAATTCCATTTCTATAAATACCCAAAACAGTTAAAATTACAAGCAGTTGAAGATAAAACTATGAAAGTGAAAATAAAATTGGTTTAAAAAGTTGGCAAGTCAGATGTCAAAATATTAGCATAATGTGTCATTTTTGTTTTTGATATAATTTTATTGTCACTACATTTAGGGTTCTGTATGTTGTATTCATGATTAAATGCAGCAAAGCAAACTATTTCAAAAGGTAACATATATTTGTAATACTTTATTTACATAATGACTTTAATTGCTGGATGTTTGGCCCCTCAGCTGTTGGCCTGCACTAACTGTGGCCCCCAGAGCAGTTTAGTTGTCCCTACGAGGATAAAAGAACAAATGAGTGGGGGTGGGGATCTCTMAGCTGTAAATCAGAAATGAAAAATGAATGAGAAAAAAAATTAAGGCAGAACTGCCTACTACTAACTAACGTTTTACAGCTTCCAAACGCCAACATGYAATCTTCCATCACTGACATGAAAAAGCCTTAATCCCCCACATTTTCCATCAAATCAATCTTAAATATACATACTTCCATTTAATATTTTGTCTGACATTTTGACATGGAAACTAATAATTTGTGAAACACATGGGAGTCTGTAAGAGGGGACACGGAAAACCCTTGTGGCTTAAGTCAAGACTTTAAAGCAATATAAAACTGTATTAAAAGGGAAAAAAAGATCCACAGTGTGTATTGTGTGTGTCAACATTAAAAAGGTGACACGCTGATCCTCTTTAGAGACAAAAAGCACAAAGTGAGAAGGAGCTATCAGCTGACCACACGCCACCAGCCCTCAAGCTCCATCTCCCCAGACAATCTTAATCTATCAGAAGGTCAATCTGTTGACAGCTTTTCCACAGAAAGACATCCGCTCGCTCAGTGAGAGTCCTTATGCTAACGCAGAATGTGCAATGGTTAAGAGCACATGTTTGCACAGTATGAAGCGTTGTCGTGTTGAGCCACACATGCTAACGAATTCACTACAGACCCTAAGTTGATGGATGAGCAGCTGCTGGCTCAAGACGGAGAAAAAAAAACATTTTCAGAGGTAGTTTTTTATTTTATTTTATTTTATTTTATTGTTTTGTTTTTTAGGTTAGGGTTAGAGTAATTAGAATAAGAAAATATCCATAACGTGTAAAAGCTGACTTTTAAAGACCTGTTAAACTTTATGATGTTTTCTGATAAACATTATTTGTTTCATCTCACTATGTTGCATTAAAACAAAACTAAACAAAAAACTTAGTGAGACCATGTAACATTTCTGTATCGATTTTCAACAAGTCTGAGCTGCATGCAGACAAATTAAATGGTAAATGGACTGAACTTTGCGCTTTGCACTTAGTCATTCACACATTCACACACTGATGGTGGTAAGCTACACTGTAGCCACAGCTGCCCTGGGGCACACTGACAGAGGTGGGGCTACCATGCACCGGCCCCATAACCACTCCGCCACAGCCGCCCCAACCACANGGAGGTTACAAAAGGGAAATGTACATTTATCCCCTTTTACTGCCAAGACCGGGAGAGGAAAGACCTCCTTCTCACGACAGCTAGCAGGAAGCTAACACAGCAGCCGGTACAATGGTAGTTGTGTGCGCACATTTGTGTTGTATGAAATGTTTTTATGCGACTTTGTCATGAGTTTTATGCAAAAGTAAAACGTTGTTAGAGTGTATATTACAGCCAAGACTAAAGCCGAGTGACGAGCACCCCCTTCCTCCCCCCGAGCACTGAGAGCAGCAGAACCTCCGCCTGATAATCGTTACGTTTTCAGTTCACTAACGTCGGGGAAAACGATCCAAACCATACAAGTAGCCCATCAATTTAAAGCCCAGACTCTGCTCTTTCCAACAATAAAAGTGTCACAGCTCTACGTGAAAAGTTCACGGAACAAGCAGCCACGGAATAGTAAAAAAGGCAAAATTCTGGAACCATAAACACGAACGTCTTTCCTTTGTTTTTATGACTTTAATCCACTTTGGAGTGATTTTTTTTCCCCACTTGGCTGGACCTGTACGTCTCCTGTGTTTATGTTGGTACATGTAATATGCAAATTCTGTACTGTGGAGATCATTAAGAGTCGTTGTCGGGTGAAAAAAAATCTTTCGCTAACACTGTGTTGACCGTGAACCAGAAGTGCTGGGAGTGGCATCAAGTGCTGGGCCAGATGTCCGTGGCATATAGGCAATTGGTTTATAGAAATTGGTAATTAAAATATCTTTAATTATATTTTGACTAGGTAAAATACCTATTTGAGATATCACTGATGACATTCTGACTACTATAAATTAAAATTAATGGAGGCTCTAATTCAAGATATCTGCAATAGACTAACTATCTGAAACATATATTTCAGATATTAACAACTAAACTAGACATGGGTTTTTACGATGTAAAAACAAGTGTGCATTGCCACGTAGCATGTCATTGCAGCATGGCTTTGCCTGCAGCATTGGACTTGCAGAATGAACTGTGACCAAGTTCAAATGTGTTTTCTAAACCAGCTTGTGCTTGTCAAGTCAGCAGGTGTTTAGAATAAAGGTAATTTTGTGACAATATGAAGAGATATTTTCTTAAAGTTGCATTAACTGGGTTTTGAACCCTGATCTCCCACATGAAAGTCCATGACATAGACCATTAGACCAATGGAGTTGTGGCAGGGAGTGGTGGCAGGGGTTGATTTGTATGTGTGCAGAAAGAGGCCACATTGCCAATGCAATTATTGACACTAAACTGCAAAATATTACAACAATAGAGCAGTATTAAGACAATATTATAAGAAAACATCAAAATACAATCATAAAAGTATTGTAAACACTGAACTATTGAGATTAAATATTAAAAAACTATGGTGCAGTACCAAGTTGAGTACAGCTGGGGACAGTATTGGATCATTACAAGGCCCCATTGACTCCCATTTTATGAATTTGGAATAAAGTTTAAACATTAATATTTCAAAAACTACAAGTGGTACATGCAGCAAAAGGCAAAGCAATCATTTGGCATAGGACCTTTACAGATAGAAATTACAATGGCAGCAGTAGCACAATGTATGCAGGAGCATTGGACTTTCAGAATGAACTTTGACCAAGTTCAAATGTGTTTTCTATACCAGCTTGTGCCTGTCAC
>NW_013953093.1:11129-13465 GCF_001266775.1 Austrofundulus limnaeus | reverse complement strand
GCTCCATGACTGTTCATTTTAAGTAAATTTAAAAAATGTACTTGTTTTCTGGAGTTGACAACAACTTTACCTTGTTACTGTAATGACCTCCACCAAGGAGGTTATGTTTTCTGTCTGTCTGTATACAAAATTACTCAACAACTTATGGACAGATGTTCATAAAATTTTTACCACAGGTGGCCAAAGGAAGACACCATTAAATTTTGGTGATGATCCAGATCATGATCCGGATGTAGGAATTTTTTTWAAGTTTTCTTCACTATTGCAGGGGAAAACTGTAGACTCTGTGGACAGCCAATCAGCTTCAAGGAAGCTGACCGTAGACTTCCAATCACATTGGATCATTTGTAGAAGGGTCAACCCCCCGAATGTAGACATCCAATGGGATTGCCTGAAGTGGTGTAGAAGACCAATCACAAAGGCTCATGGAAATAAAACTTTACACCTAATTATTTTTAAATCAAAAAAGTTACTGTTTTAACTGACTTTAATGTAACAAAAGATCAATTTCATAATTCATCGGCCTGCGCGTCCTAACAATTTTGTATTTTGTGTTTACGTTTTTGGATTTTTTTTCCCCACCTGGATCGAAAAGGTAAGCTAGCTAACTCACCCAACCCATTCGGGTCTGTTATCCAACAGATAACGCTAAGGTTTTCTTTAAAAATGATGACTATTCTGCTTTTTCTTTTATGGCAAAATGTTTTCTTTATTCTGATGCTGTTCCAGTCCTTGTGTTGCATGTAATTTATTAAGTTTTTAGTCATTATAAAGCACTTGTACACAAACRCACATATTTGACTAAAAATGTAATAAATCACATACAACACAAACACTCACACACAAACATTTTTTTTACCTCCGTCAAGGAGGTTATTGCGTTGGCGTCTGTCTGTCTGTCAACAAAATTACTCAACAACTTGTGGACGGATTTTCATGAAATTTTTACCACAGGTGGGTATTGGCCAAAGGAACACCATTAAATTTTGGTGATGAATTTTTTGAAGGATTCTTCACTATCACAGGATAGGGGAAATTGGCCTTGGCGGTGGTTTGCGCTCTCCAAGTGCTTCTAGTTTAGAATGTTAGTAAAAGGCCCATTAGAACACATTAAACCCACAACTTTCCTTTATCATTACCTTGCTATTAAGAGAAATCTTCAACTACATCCACRCACYGCTCCTGAGTTTTACCCGAACATACTTGTTAAGCTAATACCAGGTATTATGGCACACGTAMAWCTCAGTCTGGAACAAGGATTGTGTGTAAACAACCTTAGYATTGTTCTACTACAGCTACACACTTAACCACAATGATTATTTAGCACTACTTYAACATCAAGTAAAAGAGGCTGCTGCATTGTGAAGGCTTCGCACTTTATAAATCAGCTCGTAATATAATTGAGCAGGTTGGGTAAAATTTGAAAGTGAACATTTTCCTTCAGTGGAAATCAGGCTTTTTTCACATTTGAAGTGCCTGGACACGCCCTACAGTGTTTTACATCTATTGTTATTTAAATGAGTGGTGAGGCTATTTTTTATTTTTTGAAAAAGTACACACACACATTTGTTCTTCAATCCTCACGAGGACTTTGCATTGACATCCATTCATTTACTGATCATTTCTATAACCTAACCTTGACCTTTTATCCTGAACCTAACAACAGTACATGCCTGACCCTAAATCTAGCCTAAACTCATGTCAAGTTTTACAGACTGTCCATAATTTATGCAGATTTTCCTTCATTTTGCAGGTGTATACAGGTGTACATATAGTTTTTTGTCAAGTTTTACAGATTTTTTTCCAAAACAGTTTCTAATTTATTTAACATTTCAGAGCCTGTAGGATGTTAAATAAAAAAAACATCAAATAACCATCTTCCAACACGCTCTACTGCTAGAAATAATTTCTGCCCTTCTCATTTCCTCCTGCTTTGGGCTGCAGATGCTCTCATCTTAGCCCTCCACCACCCCCGGGAGTGATTAATACAATGTTTTTGCAAAAATTACGGACTTTTGAGGCTCATTATACAGGTAGATGTCAAAAGCGGTTGACATGTATGTAAACTCAACTCACACATTTTAGCCCTAAATCAAACCCCTGACCCACCAACAGTATTTCCCCCCAATGGGGACAATGCTTTTGTCTCCATAAGGAACAGTGGGTCCTCACCAAACTTTGTGTGCCAAGGAAACGGTCAGAAATCATCCCCAACAGGTAGCAAAAATATGTACACACACCCAGGTTTGCATTTCTATCCTTATTAGGACCGTTCTCTGACTTCCATTCATTTTCAGAAATTTCTACAGCCTAACCCTGACCACCAACCCTAAGGC
>NW_013953093.1:1344-3094 GCF_001266775.1 Austrofundulus limnaeus | reverse complement strand
AAATAAAGTGGTTTTATTATAAAAACTCTGAATTAGTTTTGAAAAAATATATATATTTTTAAAAACATAAATTGCATTATCTAAAAATTCATTGAAAATGAGCGCATGTTTAATAATGTTAATTTTGATTATATAATTCTGTTTGATTTGATCCCAAATTCAAAAATCATGCATAAATTTTCAAAATAAAACCAAAAAATAAAGGAAAAACAGACTCAGACTCACTCTTCAAGACTTTACGATTATAACTCCTCACTATTTCAAATTGGATTTTAAACCAAAAACTGTTTTCTCCCCATCTAACAATAAGTAATTACTCAATATCAAAAAAAAGTAATTAAATCAAAAACAAATCTGATGATGTTTAGGTACAAATTTAGAGTAGAAACAAAATAAAGTCATTCAARCTGAATTTAAATGCACAAAACAACATATTTCTATCTTGATGAGTATTCGTGATTTTGATGTTTTCTGTTATCTAAAGCAACTTTAAAGCCTCTGTGACTAATTAACATATAAAAGAAATAATTGCATATTTTAAAATTCTTTCATGCTTTCATGTTTTTAAGTTAATTCACTTGCACTGAATTCATTTTGTTTGTGAAGTCTACCAGAAGAGCGTTGAGAAATAAAAAAAAGAGAAATGATTGAGTCTTTGTGAGAGACAAAGGGTAATTGATGCTAACACTAACCTTGCATGTTGGGAGGGGGGGACCAGAATCAATATGGAAGACAGCACAACTGAAGGACCCCGCCACTGCCGTCTCTAACAGCMGAGTATTGATGTGACTCGTTGAGCTGCAAATTAGTTGAAGTGACAGAAAAATAGGCCCCCGTGAAAGGGAAARGGGAGACTTTTGCAGATAAGATGCATGCAGATGCTACATATTGTTTAAAAAGTATGTATAAAAATTGGTCCAAATCTGCCTCTTTATTTTCAAAGGGTTTTCCTAAGACTGAACTGCATAAAAATCAAGATGAGTATAATGTAGGCAGAGGTGAAAAGTCAAATTATCATCCAAGGCCTTGAATGCAGTTTTACAAGACATGCACACAAAAAAAATACAAAAACTGTTTTTTTAAAATCAGCTGTAAAAAGTTCAGTCACAGAACTTGATGATCACTTGGTTGCAAACACTCAGAATTCAGTCATCAAGAATTTTGCTCAATTTTTGCAGCAGACAGGGCTATTCAACTGGGGTTCCGTGGGCCACAACCGGTCCGCAAGTGACCAAAGTTCGGCCTGCCAATTGGTTGCTTCACCTCTTAAACCCAAACCCCCGGGTTTCTACTTTAATTACTCTGAGTTCTTTTAGTTAGACAGATGTGAGGTATCTAAGGAAACATCAGAATCTTGGCTAAACGCTGGTAAAAACATTTCCATGAACATCCAAAACAGTTAAAACTATGAGCAGTTGAAGATAAAACTATAAAAGTGAAAATAAAATTGGTTTAAAATTTTGGCAAGTCAGAGATGTCAAAATAATATTTGTGTTAAACAGGAGGCATGATGTATAATTTTATTATTATTATGTGATTTTGTTTGTTGTATTCATGGTTAAATGCAGCAAATTAAACTAAAAAGGTAAGAGATTTTTGTGATACTTGGTTTATTTACATAATGACTTTTTAATTGCTGGATGTTCAGCCCCGTGCTGTTGGCCTGCATTAATTGTGGCCCCCCCAGAGCAATTTAGATGAATAGCCCTGGAGTAAGATTTATTTAGTTTTACCAGTAAAGGTTATTATG
>NW_013953093.1:0-1334 GCF_001266775.1 Austrofundulus limnaeus | reverse complement strand
ACACACACACACACACACACACACACACACACACACACGCACACACTATGTCTCTCTATCTCAACCCAAAATCAGCCTCCAAAGTTGTGGGGACCAGGCTTTGGTCACACACACACATCCTTGTATTTGCATCAAACTGAAGTCATTGTATTGACTTCCATTCATTTTCAGAAATTTCTACAGCCTAACCCTGACCACCAACCCTAAGGCTAACCTCACAGGTACCTGACCCTACAACTAACCTAAACTCAATTCACACCTTGGTCCTAAACTGAACCCCCAACCCTAAAATGGAGTTCCACCATACTGGGACCGGTCTTTGGTCTACTGGTCTTGACAAGGTAGGAGTGTATACCAGAAACGGTCCTAAATAGGTAAGAAAAACAAACAAACAAACAAACAAACAAACAAACACACACACACACATCCTTGTATTTGCATCAAACTGAGGACTTTGTATTGACTTCCATTCATTTTTGCAGCTGTATTTATACCTAACCCAGACATTTTCCCTAAAACTAACCATTACTGGTCTATAGTTAACTCTAACCTGAACCAAAACTTGTTCACACCATACCTCTAAACCTAACTAGTAAAGCACAACAGAGTTGCAAACAAAGTGAGGACATTGAAGAGGTCCTCACTTTACATCAAAGACCTCACTTTGATAGTAACTATGGCACAAACGGTCCTCACTCTTTAGTCAAAACACACACACACACACACAGCCCCCAAAAAGTCAAATTTCATCCCCTTTCCAGCTTTTACTCTTCCTCATTGCACTCATTTTTTTTATTTCAGAGTTTAATTTTCAGTTTTCCAGTGTTAAACTAAAAAGATGTGTCCCTGTTTGACACATAATTGTTGTTGTAAACCTAATAATCTGCAAAGAACATGTGAGAAAAATTACAAAAACATGTATTATTAGTGAACAATAAAGCTTTTAAGTTTCATAACACACACATTTTTAACGCTTTTTTAAACCTCTAGCTCCTGAATTTAGTCACTTCATCATGTAAGATAAAAAAGTTTTTTTTCTTTGTTGGTTTTATTCATATTCACTACATATTTGCTGCAATTCTTAGTATAGTACACGTATTTACCTAAACAGCAAATTATGGACAAAAACTTTTACCTTATTTTTTATATCAGAAATTAAAAACACATTTCAGTCATACATTTACAAATACATTAAATTAGACATGTTAATGTTTGTGGGTGAACAAACAAGCTCTCACATTGAAATTGTAAAAATAAAATAAAATTATTATTTTTCAGAATACGCAGATGCTAGAAAACCATTTTGTGTTACGTATGTACTTTCCTTTGTACTG
>NW_013953092.1:235830-238787 GCF_001266775.1 Austrofundulus limnaeus | reverse complement strand
TATACTATACTATACTATACTATACTTCTGTGAAGTGGGTCTATTGTCCTCAATCCACATTTACAGTTACAGGCTGAGTCATTTCTACATCCTCCTCTCCATCTATGAGCTCCGGTTTCATTTAAAAGGACTGAACGTCAGATATTATCCAAAATTTCAGTTCAAGCTGGTTTCAGCTTGCACCGGAGCATGCTTTGCAGCATAAATAACATAGTGTCTTCTATGTGACTATATTTTTTTAAATGTATAAAAACTAAACAGCCTACAGTGTTTTTAAATTCTCATTTTTATAGTTGAAGCCAGTGTTTATCAAGTAATGTCTACTGTTACAGCTAGTCAGAGTTCCCTTTAAAGCAGTTAATGTGATGTAAATGTAGCAGCACTGGTGAGAATATTGGCTAAATTGTGATTCCTGATGTTTGTTTTCCAGGTTCTATGGAGCGATGTTAATAGTAGTGTGTCTGCTTTATGTGGTCCCTGTGGGCTGGGTGCTCGCTGGACTCAACACCATCGTCTTCCTGTGGAACAGAGACTTCTACAGAGGTCAGCTCCTTCAAACTAAGTAAATGAATAAACTCATTCATAGCTTTTTGACTTTACGTATGGGTTTGCTTTGCTGTTCCAGTTTTGTTGGACCAAAGGAAGATGTTTCACTTTGGTCAAACACAGTCCTCAGAGGGAGGCTGCAAAGAACAGGAACAGGGCAACTTGCTGGACAGGACCCCTACACCCACTAGCTTGGAGGTAAGATAAACACTATGGCATAAAAAATGTTGAGCGTTAAAATTTTTGAAACTCACATTATATTTAAACCCACTCTCAGCTGTAAGCTTCTAATCCTTTACATCCCAACACTCTAGTATTTAACACTGTTGAAATCCATGGATGGACATTTTGCTTCCACTTCCTCTTTTAGGAGTTTATTTTCATCATAGGGATGAACAGAGTAGTCTGACTTCATGTTGGTGTTTCTACAAGGCCAAATAAACAGAAAGCTTCCCCTAATGCCTGGTGCACACGGCAAGATACAGCGGGTAAAATAAGTATTGAACACGTCACCATTTTTCTCGGTAAATATATTACTAGAGGTGCTAATGACATGAAATTTTCACCAGATNCAGCTTTGCTCTGTAACATTAATGAATGCAGTGATTCTTTGTGAAAAATGATAAAATGTCTTCTTTTATGTTGGTTGTTGGCAAAGTTCTACACTTTCATWTTATTGTTTCCGAACACCATTGCTAAGATTTTAACACTTTGTTAGTATATCACTTGGTTGCTACTAAGTTTACATTTATGACCCATCACATCAAAACAAAAATGGTCATAATTGACAAGTAACAACATCACAGATTCCTGGCATTTTTAGCTACATTTTGATGTGTAAKTCATCCTGAAATCTTGAGCGGTTTCTAGAGATGAGGCTTGATTTATCTTTTCTATTGGGAAGACTCCTCAAAAAATTGGTCTGAATTGTGTTTTTACTGTTTTCTTATGACGAATTCTTCACGTCATTTGAAAGAGGAAACTCAAATTATAATTGTATATCAGGATTTCCCAGCTGGTATTAAAATAGCTTTGCWATTTCACAGGGAAAGTAGTGAAAATGTATGGCTTTTTTGCTTAAAATCATTGCTAGTTGTTGACACAGCTCAGAAAAGGGTTTTAAATCATTCTTTAAGGTTGTCCTGATGCATCTCAGTAATCCAGGTAGAAAAAATCAAAAAGAAAAAATAAGTAGGTCCTATGGGTTCTTCTTTAGAGAAACGTTTTGTCTCTCCTCCAAGACACTTCTTCAGTCTGATGAGTTTCAGGTGAACTCAGCCTTATAAGCACTGCCTCCATATGGTGGACAAACAGGTTAGTTACATGCAAAAGAGGGCCATCGACTAACAATAGGCTTGAATAGCTCTATTGCTCATAGAGGGTCATGTGTCCCATCACCTGACTTATTGGTTTGGATGCTTTGGCTGTGGTTATTTGGTGTTTTGTTATGTGTATGTAGTGAGTGCAAGCGGGGCTCAATGTCCCCTTGTTTTTGATTTTTTTCCCCTCTTTGTGTTGATTATCGTTTGGGCCCTGATTCACACCTTTTGCTCACAGGGGACTTATTGCAAGTATGACTCAGCCTGCATGTGACTAACCTGTTTGTCCATGTGTAGGCAGGCTGAGTTTACCTCATCAGACTGAAGAAGTCTCCTGGAGGAGAGACGAAATGTTTCACTAAAGAAGAACCCATCCAGAGAACCTACTTATTTTTTTCTTTTTGATTCTTTAAGATTATATTTCACACATTTCAAGGGCCTCTTAAACAGTGTATTTTAAGGTATTGGGGTGGCTGTGGCAGAGTGGTTAGGGGAATTGTCCTGTAACCAGTTGGGTTGCCAGTTTAATRCCCCYTTCCATCCYTCTCAGTCACTTGCAAAGCATCTTTGAGTGTCTAGAAAATACCATATTTTGACAAAATCCAATTGTAACTTTATCCTCGGATCACATTTTTGAGGGACTCTCAAAGCTTTAAAAATATTTGACTATGTTCAAATTAATGTTAAAGACTCATGGTGAGCATCTGAAACTTTTCTGTTTTATCGCTGATGTCTTGAACTCTGACAGAAAAACTATAGTTTGCAAATGTCCAGGTCTAAACTCCTTGCTAATGTTAAATAGTTATTGTTTCTTTTTAAATGTCTTAATCTTCATCTCTATAGTGTACGCCAATAGATTAAATCATAAATGTGAAAACAGCTACAAAGATGGTTGCAAAGGTGCAATGTGGGCAAATGTGGACTAAAAAATGTTTTTTTAAGATGCAGTTTTGTAAGCTATTCACTCAAAAATTTGTTGCAACATGTTGTTCAAATACGTCCTTCATCTCAGAGGGATTTGAATAGTGAATGTTTTTTTTTTTATTTTATTTTAAGAGGAGTATTTTCAATAATGCAAGTAAACCTTAATAG
>NW_013953092.1:230764-234830 GCF_001266775.1 Austrofundulus limnaeus | reverse complement strand
ATCTGGTGAAAATTTCATGTCATTAGCACCTCTAGTAATATATTTACCGAGAAAAATGGTGACGTGTTCAATACTTATTTTACCCGCTGTAATTGTGCCGTTTTTTGATTTTGTCCTGACARTCTTAAGGACACCCCTGTTATTGTGGTGGCTCTAAMGATAATCTTCTGAGATATTCCTTCCATGTTTGGTGAGTTAGAAGTGATCAAGTCGGCTCAAAAGGACGTTGGGACCGCTTCAACCTGAAATCAAGGATATTCAAATTGTTGGATTGTCTTGGCCTGATATTCCAGTKTGTGTGTGGGGTTCCCCGAGGACAAACGAGCTCRCAACCTGTTGAATGTGACCTGTAGCAAATCAGAARGCAARGTGRCATAAACASGAAGGAGAATCCWAAATACAGAAGACAAAACAACAAAGGCACAACAGAAAGTCCACTGGACATTGGAGATGTCWTTTTTTTATCGCTGTTAAAAATAGTTCACAAACTATCACCATAGTTTTTTCTCGTCGTCTGTGTTTATTTACTCTGATTAACGTTTGATCTTGAGATGTCTTGCAAGATTTCCTGTCTGTCATCTAAATGTTTGTGAGTGACATCTGTTTGTGTGTTGTGTGTTGTGTTTGCCGTGTGGCTGTACACCACACACGTTAGGGTCAAACCTGTTATACACACATGGACAAAATTGTTGGTACCCCTCGTTTAAGAAAGAAAATCCCACATTTGTCACAGAAATATCCTGAATTTGGCAAAAGTAACAGTAAATAAAAATTCTGTAAAAATGAACAAATAAAAGTCAGATATTGCTTTTCAAACATGCTTCAACAGAATTAAAAAATAATTTAAACTYATAAAACAGGCCAAACGATTCCTGTAACTGTCAGTGAGACTTCTGCAGCTCTCAGCAGGTCTTTTGGTCCACTCCTTATGAACAAACTGCTCCAGTTGTCTCAGGTTTGAAGGCTRCCTTTTCCATACGGCCTGTTTCAGCTCCYTCCAAAGATRCTCAATAKGATTAGGTCAGGGTCATAGAAGACCACTTCAGAACAGTGCAGTGTTTTCCTCTTAGCCATTCTTGGGTGCTGTTAGCTGTGTGTTTTGGGTCATTATCCGGTTGCAAGACCCATGACCTGTGACTGAGACCAAGCTTTCTGACACTGCAGCACATTTCTCTCTAGAATCCTTGATAGTCTTGAGATTTTGTTGTACCCTGCYCAGTAGTGATGAGTCCAGCAACAGTGATGCGTCGGCGCATGCGTCMAGCTCAGAGAGCAAAACCCTGTGTCTGTGTGTATATTTCTAAAGAAAGTGACAYGACAGATACAGGAACTGTTTCGAACTGATGCTTACCTGCTAAAAGRCTTCAAGTCACGGTTAGGGTACTTGTGTAGGGCACGCGCACATCGTCGCCAGCTTTGGAGGTGTTTATAATTGGTGCTCAAGTTATTGTAGTATTCTCCAAAAGAAGATGTGGCAAAACACTTTAAAACTTGTGAAATGTTGTAAATAGGAGAGCAAAGGCTGGAAAAACAACTGCTTGAATGGTGTGTGCACAGCCTCTTCAGGTTTTCAGAGATGCACAACCAKGTGCCGGGACACCGCAAGTTTCCTCCTGCAGCTACGTCCAGGGAGGTTGGCTACAGTCCCATGGATCATAAATGTCTGAATAATTTGTGCAGCTGTAGTCACAGGAACATCAAGCTGCTTGGAGATGGTCTTATAACCTTTACCTTTAACATGCTTGTCTATAATTTTCTTTCTAATCTCCTGAGACAACTCTTTCCTTCACTTCCTCTCCACGTTRAGTGTGGTCCACACCATGACCCAAACAGCACGGTGAGTATCTGTAGCCCTATATACAGGCCCACTGACTGAATACAAGACTGAAGACAGCTGTGATGATAATTAATGGACACACCTTGATTTAACATGACCCTTTGGTCACATTATTCTCAGAGGTACCATCATTTATCTTCTGTTTCATGAGTTTTATTTTTAAAATACCGTAATTCCATTGAAGCATGGTTGAAAAGCAATGTCAGACTTTCATTTGTTCATTTTTATAGATTTTTTATTTATTGCTACTTTTGTCAGATGTGGGTTTTTCTTTCATGAAACGAGGGGTACCAACAATTTGATCCACGTGTGTATATGAGTTTTTATCCTCAGGTTTGGGGCTTCTCAGTCTTTGAAAATCAACGTACAATTTTAAAATCTTGCCGTGTGTGTGTGTGTGTGTGTGTGTGTGTGNTGACTTTCATTTGTTCATTTTTATAGATTTTTTATTTATTGCTACTTTTGTCAGATGTGGGTTTTTCTTTCATGAAACGAGGGGAACCAACAATCTTGTCCACGTGTGTATATGAGTTTTTATCCTCATGTTTGGGGTTTCTCAGTCTTTGAAAATCAACGTACAATTATAAAATCTTGCCGTGTGTGTGTGTGTGTGTGTGTGTGTGTGTGTGTGTGTGTGTGTGTGTGTGTGTGTGTGGTAACAGGACCTCTCTCCTGGGAGTGTAGAGGAAGCTGAGGAGGCTGAACCAGATGATGAATTTAAGGATGCGATTGAGGTAAATGCAAATGCACTTTTCAGTTCTGTCTTAATCTGGGGTTATCAGACAAATACAGTATATTAATCTTGGCACAGAATGAAATAGCTTTACACATCGTTAGAAATAGACATAAATCAGAACAGCAATAGAAACCTTGTACAAGGTCTGGTACATGACAAGACTTTGTGGGGTTTTATTATTGGTTAGCTCCACCTTTAAATCTGAGAACATGTTTGTTTGTATGGCTGAAAAATCCAAATCCTAGCTGTTTTTTTTTAAATTCATCGCATGTATAGTAATTATTTTTGAAATAAAAGGTCTTTTCTTTGTGTATGAGCCTAAATAAACCCAATAWACGATGAACATTTTTTGTGATTGACAGATCTGAACAGGACACATCACACACATTCTACAAAACAAACACTGATTATCTGCACCAAACATGCATTTTTTATTTATTTTTACTGCTGTTGGAGTAAATTGTGCAAGAAAATGAAATATTTGTGCAGGTTACATACTTATTCTTCCCTTTTTTTATTTTGCTGTCCTGTAAACTCAGGAAAACTCAGTTTCACTGCCGGTGAGTTTCTCCTGTTTATTTACTGAAAGCAAGACATTTTATAAATGTTCATTTTCTGTTGTGAGTTTTGAGGTGTGACCTTGTTGTGTAGTTGTTTGTTTTGAAGCACGCTCATGAGTATTTTCATGGTTTTTCATCCTAAGAGTCCCTGGTGTGTAATGTTGTGTTCATGTTCTGTTTCCTGATAAGGAAACTCCTTTACTTCTGTTGGTAAGTGGATCTCATCCATCCATGAACCACACTATCCACGTCAGCATTTCTCTTTTATTTATTTGACTGAAATGTTCTCATAAGGATGTTTTTTTTTAAAGACAAGCATGTTATGAAATGTTTGCTGGGAAGTTTTCTTTTAATAACAGCATGTGTTTAAATGATGAATCACAGTAAACTATTTACATGTTAAGAATTTGATGGGCTGACTTTGCTTCTAACTAGAGCAGCTGTTTCTAAACTAGATAGCAGACAACTGTCCTGCTTATAGCCCACTGCCATAAAACACAGGTGTTCTTCTAGTTTTCATGTATTTATTGTTTATTTGTATGATAAGTGTCAAGTATTTACAATACCATAAACTAAAACATCTAATAGCCTTGGCTAATTTCAGTCCCTATGGGCTTAGTTGTGTCTGTAAGCAAAATATCTAATTAATCACTGGATGGCCTTTAAAGGGATCCATGATTAGTTAACATTAGACGTTATTTAATAAACATATATTTTAACTGTAAAATAAAAACTGTAAAAATACTGTAGGCTGTTCAGTTTTTATCATTTTTAAACTAAAAGTTTAAAAATATATTACACGAACGGGGCCATTTTATTTACATGCAAAGCATTCTGGGTAAATGATAACTTGGATAAGTCACATAGAGCCAATCTTCAGATGTTGTCCAAGATTAACCTTCAGGGTGGATATAGCTTGCTCACACCGAGGAC
>NW_013953092.1:225926-229764 GCF_001266775.1 Austrofundulus limnaeus | reverse complement strand
CTGTTACCCTCAGCACATATTCTGAGCTCTAGCACATTCTGCGAGACTTTTGTTTAAAACTTTGTAACAATGTAACGGGTGATGTGCATTCCATCAAGAAATTCTAGTTTTAGCTACCGTATTTTTTTGTTTAGCAAAGCTAAACCAACATTTTTTTA
Organism: Austrofundulus limnaeus; assembly: GCF_001266775.1. NCBI lineage: Eukaryota > Metazoa > Chordata > Actinopteri > Cyprinodontiformes > Rivulidae > Austrofundulus > Austrofundulus limnaeus. The sequence goes on along the minus strand of NW_013953092.1, from coordinate 229,606 downwards.
GGTTTTGAGCAGTTATTCTTTGGATAAGCTCTGTAAATAATTAAACACTTTGGAGCAACATTTATTTGACAACATGTCTTAACCTGCTTTTGTGTTCTAAATGAAATAAGATATAAAATATTTTGTATTGAAAATTGGGTGAAGCCAGAAAAGTGAGTGAAGTGAAGGTAACACTAGTGTGGCATGTCCACTTTTTCTTGTTCCCATTTAAAAACACACAAGCACATTTTATATAATCTATGAGAATATTAGTGTACAGTAGTTGATTCTCTTGAGGAATTATGGCCTTTTGCTCGATAAGTAATTTAAGACCTGCTGGATGCATGTACTGAGTGCACTGGTCATGTAAATGCATGGATTATCCTCTTCAAATCTTGCATTAGTCATCATAAATTCTACCAAGCTGTTATACTGTATGTGTTTAACAGATGACTGATTAGTATTTTTATTTGTGTCTTTTCTAAATTCCATCAAGCAGTCTYKTCTGGGTTCACATTATTTTCCWTCCTCAGTTTCAAACATGAAAAACCATCTCAAAAGTTTTTAAATCAGCTCTGTGGGCTGTCCCTGTTCCTCCCCCTCTTCGTCAGGAGGATGATGACGGACCTCTCGGAGCTCCAGAGTGTGACGCCATCTCTGARAATTGCCTGTTGAGTCGCAACGAACCCATACGCACCAAGGTGTCCAAACTGACGGAGAAACTGCGTAAACGCTATCCCACTGCCGCGCCTGGTCAGTCAGCTGTGACGCACATCAGCAGTAAAAGTCTTGCATCGTTGTTTCACCTGCTGTCTGTTAACTTTTTCTCTGTCRCTGAAGGCAACTGTTCCAGCTGCAACACCACGTTCACAGTTCTGAAGAAGAGGGTGAGTCTGAAAGCTTTGGACAAGAATATTTAGGTTTCATGAGGTAATCAAATGTATCATTTATTTACTGAAACTGACTTTAAATTGATGTATGTGTTGTAGAGGAACTGCAGTAATTGTGGCAACATCTTCTGTACTCGATGCTGTTCCTTCAAGGTGTTGAGATCTGTCATGGGGGCAACAGGTGTGTAGAAACGAGTCTATAAGGATCTGTGAAACACTTCAGCGTTTGAAACCCTTCATGTAGTATCTCACTGGCCTGCCACTGTTGGCATATTTGTTGGGCAGCATTGTGAGGACGTCTCTAAAATATCTCTATGTTTGAGAGGACTCGCACTCTTTTGCTTAAATTTTGAACAAGTCCAAAGAAGCTTTGTGCAACATATCAGCTGTGATGTGTCTCAAACATGTCTCAGTAGCTAGAGCTTTGTTTTGACACCTGCTTGGGAGCCATTCTCTGACAGAAGACATCAGAGATTAAAAATCCTGAATGTTCAGATTTAAAAAGCACTGATGAATTATGATTATTGTAAAGCTGCTCCAAATCTGTCTTCACCACAAAAGTGTACATCAGTCGAGTAAATCYATGCTTCCCTTTTTGACTTCCAACCAAAACGTTGTTGGTGACCAAGGCTTGTTAACCCATCTATTATCAATTTAAATACAAACTTTGCTTATAAACCTACAATTATGGGATCAATCTCGTGCCAACAGGAACTGAATTAGAATAGCTCAGATTGAATCTGAATGTGCAGAATTTGAAATTGAATGCATTGGTTTGAAAATGAATTTTACTAAATTAAAACTGAATTTAATGGTTTGAAACTGAATTTAAAGTTTTGTATCTGAATTAATTTGCTTTGAAACTGTATTTTGGTTTATTAAAAATTCAGTTTGACTACTTTCACTTTCAGTTCCATAATTCAGATTTTTGTGTCACATCCNCCTAATAAATGTCCTTACAGAAAATCTAACTGCTCATTTTAAATCAATACTTTTACTTTTAATACTTAAGTACAAAAAATATCAGATACTTTAAGACTTTTACTCAAGTAATATTCCTAAAGGAAACTTTAACTTTACAAAAGTAATATTTTGGTATGATACTTGTACTTTTACTCAAGTATCACTTTGTAGTACTTTATACAACACTGCCTAAAGCCAATTCAGATTATTGTGTCACATCCTGGTCCTTGAGAAAGCCAGGCAGAGTAATCAAACACAGATCAAACACAGAAAAATGTTACATTTACATCACATCATGGATCACATGTTGATCAGACGCTGCTGCTGACTCATCCATGATGTGATGTAAATGTAACATTTTCTACATATAGGTCAAATTAATCACTGCAATAAAATAACTTTGTTTTTGTCACTTTTACAGTGGATTGCATCAACTCTGTTACATTACAGAAGGGAAACTTCACCAAAGTGAAACATAAATCTGTGGATCTGTGTTTGATTACTCTGCCTGGCTTTCTCAAGGACCAGGATGTGACACAAAAATCTGAATTATGGAACTGAAAGTGAAAGTAGTCAAACTGAATTTTTAGTAAACCAAAATATAGTTTCAAAGCAAATTAATTCAAATTCAAAACTTTAAATTCAGTTTCAAATCATACACATTCAGATTCAATCTGAGTGATTCAAATTCACCTCCTGCTGACACAAGATTTATCCCATACACCACCCCAATACCAGTGAAGTTGGGACGTTGTGTAAAACATAAATAATTTGCAAATATTTTTCAACCTATATTCAATTGAATTTYTCACAAACACAAGATATTTAATGTTCAAACAGATAAAACTTGTTTGTTTTTACAAATATTTTCTCGTTTTGAATGTGACGCCTTCAACATGTTCCAAAGAATGTGGGACAGTTAACCATTGTGTTACATCACGTTTCCTTTAAACAACTCTCAGAAAGTGTTTGGGWAGTGAGGACATCATTATGAAAGCTTTGAAGGTGAAATTCTTCCCCATTCTTGTTTGATGAACAACTTCAGTTGCTCAACAGTCCAGAGTCTCTGTTGCCATATTTGGCTCTTCATAATGAGCCACAAGTCTAGTAGCTGAACTCATCTTGGCTCTGAGAGACACCATCTTATTGTTTTCTTGAAACCTGTTGTTGTTTCCTCAGAAAAAAAAAAACATTTGCATGTGAGCGTTATCTAATCTTTTTTTTTTGTTCTTCTTTCTTGTCACATTTTGTGTTCTCAGCTCCAGAGGCGCAGAGAGAGACCGTGTTTGTGTGTTCTACCTGTAACTCCTCCCTCACCAAGCTACAGTGAGATGACCTGTTAGTTCAGAACCCTTCACKGGAACCCAAACCTACAGACCTCAGTTTTCTCATAAAGGTCTATACAATTTTAAAGAAATCTAAGTGGAATTCCAGGCCCTACCTGCCTTTAGCAGCTGCATTTCTCCGTCGTGTCTCATATTGCTTATGGGATTTGTGCTGTGGTGTGTTGAGATATTCCCTGCTTGAACGCTCAGAGRTGGGTTGGACCTCATGAGTCCTTGAAGGCGTAATACAGAGCATTATGGCCTGGAAATCAAATCTCTGCTTTCTTTCTGCTATCTAAGTKGAGAGAGGCATAACTACTACACAGCAGAGGCTGAGATTTAGCTGGTGGATGTTAGYGTTGTTGCTTTTACCTTACCTGCCCCGTGCAGCAGAACTCTGTAGGGATCAAATGAGGGTTGTCCTGTAAACGTGAGCTACTTTTAGATAAAAAAGAAAAAAATTGTATAGGTCTTCTGGACGGGTTCTTCTCTAATGAAACGTTTCGTCTCTCCTCCAAGAGAC
>NW_013953092.1:224190-225916 GCF_001266775.1 Austrofundulus limnaeus | reverse complement strand
TTCTGCAGGACTTTAGATGTTCTGCAGGACTTTAGTTGTTCTGCAGGACTTCAGATGTTCTGCAGGACTTCAGATGTTCTGCAGGACTTTAGATATTCTGCAGGGCTTCAGGTGTTCTGCAGGACTTTAGATGTTCTGCAGGACTTTAGATGATCTGCAGGACTTCAGATGTTCTGCAGGGCTTCAGGTGTTCTGCAGGACTTCAGATGTTCTGCAGGACTTCAGATGTTCTGCAGGACTTTAGATGTTCTGCAGGACTTCAGATGTTCTGCAGGACTTCAGATGTTCTGCAGGACTTCACATGTTCTGCAGGACTTCAGATGTTCTGCAGGACTTCAGATGTTCTGCAGGACTTCAGATGTTCTGCAGGACTTTAGATGTTCTGCAGGACTTTAGTTGTTCTGCAGGACTTCAGATGTTCTGCAGGACTTCAGGTGTTTTGCATGAAATCATCATTTGAAGACAGCATTTTATATTTACTTCAGTTATTTTTTCTGATGTTTAAAATGTCTCTGAAGAACAACATTAGGTGTGAGAAGAAAACAAAGAGAGAAGACCTCTGTCAGTGGGTGAACTCTTTTTGACACATCTTCACTGGGATGTAAAAACTCACCTGCCAACCTGTCCAACAGTATTAAGCAGTTGTTATGTTTCAGCTCTGCTCTGATCCACTGACTGTAAGCTGCTGATTGTCAACCCCTTCATGTACAGAATGTAGCAGATCTTCCTTTTGTTTCCTGTGGAGCCTGATTTATTCTGAACCTATTACACAGACACAGAGATCTAATTTCTGGGTTTAGATCTTTGTCCAGGTGTGGCTGAGCCCACTGAGTGAGACAGAGGCTTCCTAAATTTGAATTATGCAAGAACTCAGTGCTTTAAGTCCAGCTGTAAGCAGAACAAAGGATGGGTCGAAAAGTCTTCCCGAGTCTTTAGTGTTTGAAATGACACCAACCCTTCTTCCAAAGAACACAAACTGCCAAAAAATCGGCTCATAAATGTGAACTTTTTTTCTTTCGTTTGACRTTTTGTGTAAGAACATGTTTTCATATTGCTTGTTTAATTAGTTTGTGAGGTACAAACCTTTGGTGTCTAATAAACGGTGTCATCCCAACTTCTGTTTATCTTATTTTAATTTTGGTCAGTTGTTTACTTTATAAGAAAAAAGAAAAAGAGCTCACTTTGTTGGAAAACCAAAACTTAACATCTTTTTTCTTATTTATCATAGTTATTTTTACTATTTACCCTCATTAATATCACGGTTTAAGCATATCCTGAATCCTGAAAGCAGTGATCAGGCTGTGAACTAGAAGCTAATCTGGCAGCTATTTTACACAAATACCTGTTTAATAAAAAACAAATAAACAACTAAATGACTTCATTCAGTTCCTGCAAGTTGTTTTGTTTTGTCGTGTTTTGAGAGAGATATACAGTAGATTTACTCAGAATATYTTCAGCATGCAACTGACAAAATATTAATAATCTAACAGTAAGGTCCTGTTATTAAGAAGGTAAATTATGTTGACAGTCTTGTATGAAGTGCCTCAAATGATACTTGAGTGTTAGTATTTTGCCCTAAACTTATTTTAGTAAAGGWTWGTCTCCTCTAAGAATCAGTGCTGGCTCTGGCCATTTTGGTGCCCTAGGCGACTTGAAGCCCCCCGCACCCCCATGTCCCACCCACCCCAATTTGAACCCCCTAAAAACAAGTTGGACAGTATCAGGT
>NW_013953092.1:219843-223977 GCF_001266775.1 Austrofundulus limnaeus | reverse complement strand
GAAACGTTTCATTAGAGAAGAACCCGTCCAGAAGACCTACACAATTTTTTTCTTTTTGATTTTTTTACCTGGATTACTGAGATGCATCAGGACACTTTTAGATAGACGAAGCAAAACAATCGTGACGTCTTCATTTGACTCTGCAAGCAAAATCCATGACTGCGAAGGTTTTCTTTTTAAACACATCTTGACTAGTTCTAGTTACTCTGACCTTCATTTAGTTAAACTTGTATTTGTTTTTTTCCTCAAAAAATCAAGTATTTTTTGATTTGAGAAGTGATTGTGTTAAAGGACTTCTCACTAGGGGGAGCGAGGAACCCAATAACTTCAAGCAAAAAAGCACAACTTGTGATTCACATGACGTTTTAGACTCTGAGGGGCCAGGACTATAAAAACTTTGTAGAGTTTATCAAATATTTTAACTGTTGCCTCCTTCCATTTCTAATGTTATATTTGTGTGTGGACAAACGAGCTGTGTGTCTGAAGWGTCTCTTTTAACTGGGTAAAGGTTTTCCTTACTGGACTCAAGCTGTTTGAAAGGCTTTAGAAACAAAGTGGTCTATTTCACAGAGGTCTCACTCTCTCTTGCAAGCAGGACTTGACTAGAAGAATCACATTTGAGGCGTTTAAACCCCGACAATGGACCTGACGGTGAATTTAGTTTTTAATTTTGAATCAGACACAGATGATTGTAACTGTTTGCTTTGCTTTTATGGTAATGTTACACTGTTACTGTTTACTGTAATCTCTTCTAATTGTTCTATATCTAATATATTTAATTTAAAACTCCAAAAAGTGCTGTTTATTCGTTAATTTAATAATTGTGTATATATTGGGTCCTATTTTAAAGGTTCAAGTATGCCATTATTGAAATAAACGCTTGTGAAATTTTCATTTATTAAATGTGAGGGAAAAGTGTTTTTATTTTTTTTTTGGACATATATTTCAAGGTTATTTGATGTAAAAGTTTTAATACAATTTTAACCATTTCATAGCAATGAGATTAAACTTTATTTTTCTCTTTGTCAGACTAGTTGTTTCCTGACAGAGTATGAATGTTGTACAAAGACATGGTCRGTTGTTTATGCCAAACCAGTTATTTTTGGCATCAATTTTTTTTTGAGGAAGGAGTGTTAAATTACTGGTTTAAAGTCTAAAGTAGACCTCAACACTGTTAGGACATTTATAGCATGGTCTAAATCAGTGTTTTTCCAAAGTTGGGGTCGGGACCCAAAGTGGGGTCCTGAAAAGATTTTCTGAATTAATTACATTTTTGCCTTAGTTGTTACAAAGGAGTGAGGTTAGTATATTTAAAATGGATAAATGTAGTATAAAAATATTGTTACTGTGCCCATGTTTTGTTGACCTNGATCAGAACACCTGTTTGTGAGCAGTTGTGAACGTAAATATAATTAAATCAAATGAAAAGGGTAAACAAAAGACCCTGTTCACAATTTGTGCAAAGATTTAGAAGGTCTTCTCTTTTTGGAAAACATAAGTCTGATTTTACCTCATGAGGTCCTCAGCTGACAAACTCAGTCCTCACTGTGTCAGAATGATGTCAGCAGGATCAACGGGCTGCTTTGATGTCAACCTGAGAGGCACCACTAGCCCCTCCCCCATCAGAGTGTCGGAGCAGGACGAGTCAGTGCAACGTCAATCAAATGAGAGAGAGGGTGGGGGCGATTGTTGCATTGGTGGGAGTATGGATAGAGTGGTTTATTTTCCTGTAATACCTCATTATTGTTTTTTAAGACAAAGCTAAGTGAAAGGGGCGCTGAACAGAGTTACAACCAGGGATCACAATTATTACTTTTTTCTTCTGCAGTTTGGCGCCCCCTCCAGCAGATGGCGCTCTAGGCGACCGCCTAGTTCGCCTATGCCGAGAGCCGGCTCTGCTGAGAATATTACTTAAGTCAAAGTCTAAAGGTATTTTGTACTTAAGTATCAAAAGTAAACTTCTGATATAAAATGTACTTATTAAAAGCATAAATGAGCAGTTAAAATTTCCAAAATGAGATTTATTGGGAGGTGGCCTCTAAGAAAACTTTTTCCTAAAGGCTATAATGTTAATATKGAAATATTTGGGATTCACAAGTCTACTTGTTTTTGCACACAACTTCTTACGTTTTTTTAAAATGTAAGGAGTAGAATGTTCAGATATTTCTGTGAAAATGTAAGGAATACTAATAAAGTCACCTAAAAAGTAATTACTCAAGTTAACCAAAGTATTTGTACTTAGTTACTTTACACCTCTGTATGTTAGTAACATGTGTCATATTAAAAAATAAAGGTTCTCCAAATTATTTTTAAGTCACTACACTTGTAACAAAAGTTTGACTGTTTTAATATGAAATTAAAAAAAAAAATTCTAATCATTTCAATTTGGGCTTAAAACAACAAACTAAACTGAAGCAGATTTTATTGCAAGTAAATTATACTCAGTTTGAGCAAAAGTTGCATTCATAATTTTATTTTAAATTTATTTAACAACGCATTTAAGTGAACACATTGAGGTGTATGGAGTCATCCTGAATTGTGATGAGGCCTGTGTTTCAGTCAAGGAGTTGTTTGTTCTYAAATTAACGACTCAGCAATTCCTTATAAGGATGAGGAAATGTGCTCATCCTTAGCTCACTTGTTAAAAACAGCTTTAGTGGTAAACATGTTTGTGTGTCTCAAAACACATCTCAGGACCCAACTCCTGCACCATAGAAGGAATTGCATGTAGGCAGAGTTGTAAAGTAACTAAGTACAAATACTTTGTCACTGTANGTGTTTTTAGGGTTATTAATGAAGTTCGTGTACTCAGACCAGTAATATTTGAGGTCACAAGTTTTTGCCATGCATATTTTGTGGGTCAGAAGATAAAAAGTTTGGGAAYTACTGGTCTAAATAACTGCTGTTGGTAAGGGTAGGAATGATGCACAATTATTAGTACAATAAAAAAAGCCAATTCTCAAGTGAGGAAAGCAGCCTTCTCCTGAACCCTGCAGTCATTGACAAATTCATTTACAAAGCACATCTTAAAACAATGAAAGTTGACCAAAATGCTTAAAAAGGCAACATATGATARTATAAAATTATGTTTAATGGGAGAAAAAAAAATTGGAGCAATGACTGAATGTAGAAGTTGAACTGACTTATTCAGGTTTTATTGTAGTTTAGTTGTATTTATTACTGCTGTTATATCCAGTAATAATCTAATAAGCAAATTGATCTGGGTCGAACTTTGAACCAGTTTAGCAGAAGTTTTACAAAAGCCACATGTATTTCAGTTTTTGAGGCACACCACCCTGCTTCATTCCATTTTTTTTTTGTTTTTTTTCCCCGTTCAGGAGCAGACTCGTACAGTATTTTCACCAAAACACTTTTTCTGAAGTTTTGTATTTGTCCAATTCATCCATATTTGTTTCTGTCTAGACTATAGCCAGCCTATTGTAGGTCAATCACATGACTTAAGCTTTCGTGTGGTTTTTGGCAGATTTAGCGGAGTGCTTTGTTTACATTGAGTGGGGACCCTCTTTTCTGAATTCTGTATCAGCAYGTCTGGAAAACAACTGGAGCATACTCTGAAACTGCAACATGTAATATAGTACAATAAATGACCCTTTTTTAGGTTTGCATTCATACATTTAGTTTCTTTTAAAGACAGTACAAAGGAGACTTCAGACCTTTTTGCAAAATGAATAAATGGAGGAGGTCCTCCATTTTTACATAAATTCAGTAGAATAGCCTTACWGTTCATGATAAAGAAAGTTTGTCTTTAGTTAGGCATTTTAATGAGTCTAAACCAGTGGTTTCCAAAGTTTTCAGCTTCTGACCCACAAAATTACAACAGCAGAGACTTGTGACCCCAACAGTTGCAGGTTAAAATATCCAACCATCGCAAATGTAAGAAATAAATAGATGTTCATTATTTTATGACAATTATTAAAAGAATATATGCTTCTTTAAGTTTTATTTGATTTCTGGAAATTATTTTAAGACCTTCCATTTGGCTTTTCATGACCCCTGTTAGGGTCCCAACCCCTGCTTTGGGAATTTCATAGCAAGTAATAGACTGTGTATTAGAGCAGGTTGTTTCCAATGACGGTGTATTAGGGACACTTTGCAGATGATAAAAAGGAGGAG
>NW_013953092.1:215158-219007 GCF_001266775.1 Austrofundulus limnaeus | reverse complement strand
CCACACAAATATGTCCAGTGGTTTAAGTCAGAAATATACAAAAAATTTTTTATAAAAATAATAATTAAAAAAAAGAAAAAACACTTTTAAGTTTTCAGGAATGGCTTTCCAGACAAAATGCGAATATCATACAGACATGGCCAGTGGTTTGAGTGAGAAATACAGTATACAACAATGACAACAACAACAACAACAATAATAATAAAGAGAGAAAACACTTCGACATTTTCAGGAATGGTTTTCCATACAGAATATGAATATCTTACAGACATGGCCAGTGGTTTAAGCAAAACCAGTTAATTTTGGCATCTTTGTGGGGACACTGTGATTTCTTTATACGGCTCTGGGTTGTTGCTTTAAGCTCCGCCCCCCGCGTCATTTAACCCCGCCTCCTCCCGTTTTCGTCCGATTTAGCAGTTTTCAGCTGACGAAGGGATTCTTCCCCCCACGTCCACGGATGGCAACATGGCGACAGAGGTAAGACCAATCGTCCTGTCTGTGTTTTTATCTCAGCTTCAGATTTCAGTCAAACGCGTGGACAAGTTTATAATGACTTAAAATATAAATGAAATGAGAGAGAGCACCGACTGTGTTCCACATTTTACTACTTGTTTCGTCACAACCGTATTCTGAGATGACGTGTTTTGAGAAGAAAATGACTACGTGTGTGACAAGAAGGCAGAGATACGCAGCAGTGCAGCGGCCTCACAATAAGCTGAGTGGTGAAAGCAGATTGTTAATCCGGTGACAGGCCACAGTTTGACCGTAGAAACACGCCGAGAGAAGCGTTCAGCACCAAGGACAGCAGCCTCRTCCTCAATGCTTCCTGCCTTATAGTACAGCAGCCTGCCTCCGCATGTTTCYCCTCATCGATCTGTTGGGAGGTGTGGTGAAATGTCACCTCCTGCAAAGCTACTCCTCACTTAAACACCAGCGGGGAACAGAAAGGACATGTCCAGTGTGTGGATCAGATGACATGTCCAGTTCTGGGCTCTGCTCCAGCACACACCAGCAGACACTGAGCCATAAAGCAACTGATCCCATTCTGTCTGGTCCAGCTCCATCCCCCAGCACCTCCACACCAGCTCCTGTTTGTACACAAGTCAACCGACGTCTCTCTGGAGGCTCATTAAACACAGACTGCAACAAACCCTTACAGTGTTATTTTTGTACTCCTTAGTTTCACAACCTCCAGGAGCTGAGGCATAGTGCATCTCTTGCCAACAAAGTGTTCATCCAGAGGGACTACAGTGAAGGAACCACGTGCAAGTTTCAGACCAAATTCCCCTCTGAGCTGGAGAGCAGGGTAAGGAATGGGTTTACTGTCTAACGTGCTTCTGTTACGGACCGAAACATCGAAACAGTTTAATCTTCTCATTTAAAGGGGACATATCGTGCAAAATCCACTTTTTTATCCGTTAAATACATTTTGTTGTGTACTTGGAGTCTGTAGGAGTGCAGAAATTTTGACTTTAGTCTTTCCCTTTGTTGCTTAGATATCGTTATATTCTGTTTGGGTCATAAAAACTCATTCAGTTTTCTTTATTTCCTCCGTCAAGGAGGTTATAATTTCGGTCATGTCTGTCTGTCTGTTTGTGGACAAAATTACTAAAAAACTTACGAACAGATTTTTACGAAATGTTCACCACAGGTGTGTATTGGCCGAAGGAACACACCATGAAGTTTTGGTGATAATCCAGATCCAGTAATTTTTAAAGAATTCTTCACAATTTCAGGTTAGGGAAAATAGCCTTGGTGGAAGTTTGTTTCTCTGAGTGCTTCTAGTTATATTTACATAATATTTATATGTTGTTTTCCGAACTATTACGTCAAATTATTTGTGACAGAACTGCCAAATAAGGTCTGGCCTTACCAACTACATTTTGGTGGTCTTCATTCTCCTCTGGCTCTGGGTCAGACTCTGGCTCCAACATGTAAGGCTGGATGGACAAGTCTTCCCTTGTTGACATCTTTTAATTAATTTGTAAATAAAACGTTTCTGTGCCGCTGTATAGTCGTAACGTCCTCTATCAATTCAATTCAAAAGTACTTTATTGATCCCAGAGGGAAATTAGGTAATGTTACAATAGCTGCGTTTCCATTGCAAATGTGCACAAAACTTTGTCGAAATTCTGTTAATGTCGAAAAACACAGTTTTGCAACTGCGGTGTTTCCATTAAGTAAGAAATGTTATTAAAGTCGCGCGTGAATATGTTTGTTCTCACGATAAGTCGTTACAAACATGGCAGCGATGGATGTAAACACATAGCATGTTGCAGGAGATGTCGGCGTCTTTTATCGAGGCTTTCCAGAGACAAGTCCCTGCTTGGGAGCAGCCACGTATGCAACGTTTTTGGGAAATTGTAGTCGGTGAGTTTACTACTTTCTTTTACTACTTCTATAATATTACTACTACGGCTGTGTCCAAAACGACAGGCCGGGTCCTCCGGAGGACCCAGACTACCCGATCAAGGTGGGCCGGGTCCTTGGTAGACTGGAAAAAAAGAGGCTGTGAATTTGGACGGTCTAGCGTCCCGTCCTTACGTCATGTCACCTAGCAACTGTGACGACGCTAAACAAGCAAACTTCAATCAAAACTAGAAAAATATCAATACATTAGCATTATTAAAATCACAAAACTATAAAATTAACTTAAAGGTAACANATAATAATAATAATAATAATAATAATAATAAATAATAAGAACTAAGAACAGAGGAGTGAAGACATGTTTTTGTTAATGTGATTCACAGAGTCTGACTGGAATGAAAACTTGTTTACAAATTGTTTTGTGAATATGTGTTGTGTACCTGCGTGTCGCTGCTGAGCACAGATGCTTCACCGTCTCTGGGATAGCTTATTTCCACCACTGAGTTCATTTCACCAGATTCAAGAGCTCGACTGATGATGGTGTCATCAGGCCAGGAGACCTCCAGAACCTTCACCTCATCTGTTCCTGCAGGTCACACATGTTAAATCTATGTTATATATATTTCTCACAGTAGATTGTTCCTTTTAGTTTGATCTCTGCAGTGAACATTTCTATGTTCATTTTAAGTGAAAGACTTGCTTTGCTAATTACAAGTTTATTTAATTGCAATTCGCCATTTAGCCTTTAGATGTTTTATAAAACTTTGACCTTTTATTCACTGACAGGAGAATCTTATCTTTTTTTTGTCAGGAAAGCAAATCAAACTTACGGCACATGTTAAAGTAGAAATCTCCTGCTTTTAAATCCTTCTTTTTCAGATTTACATCATTCATATAAAGTAGAACTGCAATGCTTCAGTCTGTATTCCTCCTTATTTTAAATCCACAAGCCCTTCTTTCACCGCTTTTCTGAGGCGACTCAAATCAACTCGTTTTGAGGCTGTCTCTTTAAATACAAACAAGGCGCTTCAAACCCCTCCCCCCTCTCCAGCTTCCAGACCAGTTCATTCTATTTTGATAGAGAAGGTTACCATTATGACTTTTTATTTACTAATTAATTACCTCCACCAAGGGTGAGGTAATGTTTTCTGTCGTATGTCTGTCTGTCGTTCTGTCTGTGGACAACATTACTCAAAAACTTGTAGACAGATTGTCATGACATATTTTTACCACATGTGGTACTGGGCCAAGTAACACACCTTTAAATTTTGGTGATGTTCTGGATCAGGATGTGGATACAGGAATTTTTTTTCTTTTAACACTCTGAGATCGGCAAAGCTGTGATGCTTTCACAGGGCTTCTGTAAAAAACAGTGAGCTGGATTGGACAGCACGCACTTCAAACTTTATAAAAGTAATGTTAAAACCACATTTAATGATGAATAATTTCAAGTACACTTCGCTGCAGCATGCAGAACGG
>NW_013953092.1:211016-214708 GCF_001266775.1 Austrofundulus limnaeus | reverse complement strand
GCTGTAGGTGCATGTTTATTTCATGTTTTTTATGACAAAAATATTTAAAAACATGTCTATACAAATGATAAAAGTATTAGAATTACAACCGCTAAAAAAATTTAATTTTTATATCGCCATATTTTTATTTAAAACGTATTCTTTTGTCTCGCTTCGTCCGCCATTACTAGCTTAAAAAAAATCTCCGGTCGGGCCGCAAAGCATTATGGGATATGTTGGGTCGGGAAGGATCCATCGGACCTGTCCTTCAAATCGAGGAAAAGGAAGGACGTATTTGTCGGCCGCATCGGAGGAGTCTTCGGTTTTGGATGGCCTTCGTCGCGGCGCTGTGACGAATGCAGCCGACAAATTCGGCCTTCGGAGGACCCGGCCTGCCGTTTTGGACACAGCCTACTTCTACTTCTACTTCCTGTTATCTTCTTTTTCGCCAGTAGAAACAGCCGGTTGTTGATCACGTGACTTCCATGATGCGAAAAAAGTGTTTCCATTGCAGTTTTGCGAAAAACACCAATTTCGATACGGCTGAAAAACCACCTAGTGCAAAAATATTTTGTCGAAAAACATAATTTTTTTTTCGAAATTGACGTGTTTCCATTGAGCAAATTTATTTTCGAAATTATAATTTGCGCATTTTCATGGTCAATGGAAACGCAGCTACTGTTACAATAGACCACTCTGGAAGCTGTAGGAGGGCAGAGTGTGAAGAGTCTCTTTGGATTTAAAGAGACAGCCTCAAAATGAGCTGATGAGACACCCTTCAGAAAAGGGGTGAAAGAGGGGCTTGTGGAGTTACAATAAGGAGGAATTCAGACCAAAGCATTGCAGTTCCACTTTATACAGACCCCAACTGAAATATTTAAATATGGGAAAAAGAAGAATTTAAAAGCATGATATATGTACTTTAAGCTGCTTTGAGTTGGCTTTGCAAACATTTCATGTAAAACTTCATCACAAAATCCTGGTGTCCTAAATGACCATAAATCTGAGGGGGGTTGGGGGGTGGGTGGGTGAGTCTTTACGTCAAGTAGAGGAGCTCTAGTAGTTATGAGCTTTGTTCATGAGTGATGGTTGATGTAATGAGGTGTCGTCCTCAGTAATGAAGGTGTGGGTCCAGTCTGACGTGGTGAAGAAGGGGCATCTGGCTAAAATGCCTCCATGATGTCTTTCTTTGGACATTTTTCCAGGGGCGTCCCACTGAGAGGAAACCCCAGGGGCAGACCCAGATTATGCTGCAGGGATTATGTGTCCTGATTGTAGAGGGATGTCTGGGTTTCTCTCCTAAACCAGTTGCCACTGTGACCTGAGTACTAATGGGCAAACTGTTAGTTTTTGTTAGTCGTGTGCTCAGAGGCCAGGGAAATTATTATTTATTAGCAATACATGCTCAATCAGATTTAAAGAGTAACTTACCCCAAAATTAACCTTTTTTAGCTGATAAACTGTCTAGAATGTGTCTAAAATGTTATATAGTACTGTTTCTGTGCTAATNGATAAAACAGATGTTTTACATGGTGAAATGTGACTGATGAAAACTTAGGAGCTTAATCCCACACCAGTTTGACCATGAAAAACGTCGAGTGACGAGTCTGACTTTTTTTTTATTCCACATTGGACTCCACTGAGAAGAAATCCCGTGCATACTGCTGCTTAAATGTTCACTACGTCAGGACTTATTCGACAAATGTGTTTCCATCTCTGCGTTCRCAGATTAACTCTTACAGGATGGGGGAAATTGGTCTTGGCGGAGGTTTGCACTCTCCGAGTGCTTCTAGTTTAAATATGTCAACAAGGGATGACTTGTCCATCCGGCCTTACATATTGGATTGGTAAGTCCAATATGTCTGTTCCATCACAAATAATTTGATGTAACAGTTCAGAAAACAAACAGAATATAAAGATATTGAGGCTGCACCATGAGGGACTATATTAAACTTGTCTGCACTCATAGAGACTCCACATACTCAACAAAATATATTCAATGGCTAAAAAAGAGGATTTTGTTTATGTCTCCTGTAAATTACTGCTTTTTACCAACATACCCCCCCTCAAATAAAACTACTGTTTCTGTACCTAAACCAAAGTGGGCGACMGGCTCCATCTCACACAGATACCCGGAGCCTCCATCAATGATGCGCATGAAAGCTCCACTCTGACCGGTGAACACTGTCACTTTGGCACCACGGGCAAAAGCACCAAACTTGGTTCGGGGAATGACTCGCAGCCAGTTGTTGGATGAGCCCTGAGGTGAAGAATGAGAAGGGATCAGTTCGAGGCTGAGCCATCAGGAGCCGTCATGAACCGACACTCACCTGTGTGACCTTGAAGACCGAGATCGGCTGCTGAGCGCTCTCTCCRTGTGCCAGCAGCAGGTCCAGGTGTCCGTCCCCGTCCAAGTCGGTCACAGTTCCACCTGTTTGTAGTGTTAGCAAAATAACCCATGAAGATTTCACTGACATGTTCAGGAAGTGATCAATAGGTGAACATTTGTAACGGATTAAATTTGGAGTTATCAAAAGAAGGCAGCCACAATCAACTGATCTAAAAAAAGAAAACACTCAACTAAAACTAATGTTGGGCGGCTGTAGCAGAGTGGTTAGGAGAGTCGTCCTGGAACAGGAAGGTCACCGGTTCAATCCCCCATCCAGCTGTCTCAGTTGTGTCCATGGGCAAGACACTTCATCCCTAATGCCTCTGATGTGTGTCCCATCAGTGTATGAATGTGATTGGCACTGATTAGTCTCCATAGATGATTGTACATGTTAGCTTTGTAGAGACTTAATAGAGTGCCGAGTGAATGAGGACACAGATTGTAGTGAAGCACTTTGAGTGTCCTGGATGGATAGAAAGGCAAGTAGTCCATTTACCATATGACATATTTTGAGTTAGTATTTGTTGGTAGTAGTTGTTCCTCAGCACATAGTCTGCATGCTAATAAAGTGCATGAGCRCTCACTGTTCTGAGTTAGAGTGAAGATAATGGTTTATTTCTAAGGTTTGAGCAAACTGTGATACTCAGGGTTCTATGAAGTACCACAGAGTTATACTTGAGTAAAAGTACAAGTATCTTACCAAAAAATTACTTTGGTAAAAGTTAAAGTCTCCTTTAGGAATAATGGGCCTGATGCAAGAACATGTTCATATTCTTATCCTAAATTTCTCTTACTTTTGTTCRTWTGAAGGGTTCGTACGAACATGTCACGTCAGATTCAACAAACTCTTCTATCTTCAGGGAAAGTGTGTAAATGAGCTGCGTAAACTGATGAATGAGTATCAGGTGCTCGTGCACGAGGAGAGGTGATTTACATAATTACCATCTTAAAAACACCATATAAGGGTATGTTTCCTGCCACACATACAGGAAATGTCCATACATAAATGACATTACAAAGAAAAAAAAGAAGAACTATACGAGTTCGGAGATTGAAGTCTCGCTTTCAGAGATCCAGAAGAAAAAAAAATCTGTCATTTTTAGCAGCGTCAGCTGTGGAATTAAAGGATATGCTTTAAAACAGAGGAATGAAATAATGACTGCTGTTAATGTCGTGTCTCCTGTGGGTCGTTTACAGTCACAAAAATAAAAATCTAGATCATATATATCTCTCTCTGTAGTCCTGCTCCAGTTTTTCATTGGTCAAATACAGCGGGTAAAATAAGTATTGAACACGCCACCATTTTTCTCAGTAAATATATTAC
>NW_013953092.1:208880-210321 GCF_001266775.1 Austrofundulus limnaeus | reverse complement strand
ACCCACTTTGATGCATTTTTCAAATTTTGCCTTGGGGCGGAGTTATCTTTTCACACTGGGGGTAAGATACACTTTAAGGTCCTTAAAGAGATATTTGCTCTGTATTATATGAATTTACTGTAAATACTATAGAAAATTGTTCATCAATAGATATTTTACAACGTTTTTATTGGTGATTGATTTTATGTAAAATCAAAATAATGGAAACACGTCTTCCAAACGCTCATTGATGTTTGAGATTTGATCTTCTGAGAAAACTGCTAATTTTCTAGTTGATTGATCCATCTTGTCCTCCAGGTTTCTAACCAATCGAGATTCTTCATTTTATTTTGGTGTGAGAGCTTCTACATCTCCTTAGAAAGCAGTTAAAAGATGAGGAAGGGCTAATGAGCACATTCAAAGATCACAGAACAGTAAAGCAGGTTATCTCTTAAATATTTTGGGCCATAAATTGTTTCCTGAATAAAATAAACAAGGCTGTTTAATTTTATATGATGCCAATGAAATACTTTTTGATAGGGGAAGTGTATAATGGTTTGGAAACTGCAATCAGAAACAAAAATGTCAGATTTTGTGTCCTACAGATGGAGCGTACTCTGTTCGAGGACACCGTGAAGACACTGAATAACTTTTACGCTGAGGCAGAAAAGATCGGAGGGCAGTCGTAYCTGGAGGGCTGTCTGGCCTGTGCCACGGCATATCTCATCTTCCTCTGCATGGAGACGCGTTATGAGAAGGTCAGGCTGCTCACCAAACTATTCAGGCGTTTTGAAGCTTCAGGCGAGTTTAATGTGATTTGACTCCCTCACATTTTCTCACCTCATGTGTCAGGTGCTGAAGAAGATAGCCAAGTACATTCAAGAGCAGAACGAGAAGATCTACGCTCCCAGAGGTCTGCTCATCACGGACCCTGTTGAAAGGGGAATGCGTGTCGTATCCTTGCTCGTTTTAGGGAGACCTAAGAAGTGTAAAGACTGATGAAACGTCTCACTTATTGACTTGCGTGACGAAAATTGTGTAGCTTCTGTTTGTTATGTCTTTCTGACACTATGGCTGAACATTGTGTCCAGTCAGAACACTCACTTGAACCATGTGGACGTATCTTCTGGAAGAGCACGCTACATGATGTCAGCATAATACTGCTGCTCCCGGCACTTCATCTAAAAATCCCTTAAAACTTGCATTTTTATAAACAAATAGATTATAAAGTATGGAAAGGACAATGGTAAAAGACAAGCAGTGTAAGTCGCAATCAAAGAAACAAACAATGCTGTCAATGAAGACAACACTAATAAATAAGATACATTATCTAAAGCTAACAAAGCTAACACTGCTAAGGCTAGTAGAGCAGGAATTGGAGGGTGGGGAAGTCAAAGGCTGTGTCCAAAACGGCAGGACGGGTCCTCCGAAGGTCGAATTTGTCGGCCGCATACGTCACAGC
>NW_013953092.1:197782-205698 GCF_001266775.1 Austrofundulus limnaeus | reverse complement strand
TTATTTTACAGTTAAAATATATGTTTATTAAATCAAGTCTAATGTTACAACTAATCATGGATCCCTTTAAACCAGTCACTTCCTGTTTCCCCCATCTGTTTCCTCACATGAAACCTGGAGTCTCTGGTCTGTAAATAAAGTCGGTGTTGGCCGTTCCAGTTGCCGTAGACAATGTCTGTCCTCCCATCGCCATTGAAGTCAGCGAGTGCGACTCCTCTGCCATGATGGTACCGGTCCTCAACACCTTTTACACACGGCCACAACAAAACCATTTCACCATTGCAGTTAGATTTAGTAGTAAAGACTTTTRAACCATCAAAGCTCATTTATTTGTTGACTTTGTGCTTATTTAACTCTTACTCTGGTCTATAGAATGTAAACAGCAAGTTATTTCCTCAGCATTTTGTAATCATCAGTATGACGTGTCAATATGCAGTGGTATATGTAAACAAAATGACTGCGCAGGTTTTAGTGTACACACGTATGAATAGATGTAGAGTTTTTTTTAATCATTCCTTATCTTCTCTTCCAGTTTGATTTCTTACCTGCCTGCCTGGCCACGTTTACAAAGGTGCCATCTCTGTTGTTCTTGAACAGGAAGTTGGGTCCGTTCTCGTTGTCGCAGAACACGTCAGACCTCATCTGGTTCAGGATGGGCCCAACGACGACACCGCGACCACCTGAGTGACAAGCAGCAGGAGCAGACTGTGAAGGCTTCTGCTGTTCAGGCTTCACGCTGCATTTCCGCAGCCTGTCTTCTCACCTGTGAGCTTGTTGACTCCAGCCTCAGCAGCTACATCAGACAGAGCAACCGTCCCTCTGGGTACATCGCTGGCAGCTTCGTCCATTTCTAGAAGAGCGTGGGGGCCAGTCTGACCCAGGGCGTAGTTTGCTACATAAACGGAGTAACGACCTGTTCCCTGCAGTGGAAGGAACACACTTATGAAACAGCAACGGGGAACGCAGAAACAGCGAAGGTCAAATATTGATTAGGTGGGTTTCAAGACCTTTCTGTCGATACATGCAACAGAACGTCCAGCCATTTGATTGGCAACACCACGGCGTATGTTAAGTTCATCACTGAGCAAATCTTCATAGCGACCGTTGCGAAACTTGAAGAGCTTGTCTGAATATGTYGCCCTCCCTGCACAAACAGACTCATTTTACCAGATGACAGATCAAGTACCTGACATTATTCTGCAAAGAATGTATCTTGGAAGTAGGGCTGCAACGATTAGTCGATTAATCGATGACTAATCGATTACTAAAATAATTGATGACTAATTTAATAATCGATTAATTGTTTTCTTTTTTTTTTTGTTCTTTACTTTGTTTTTCTCTCCAACCTGCTTTGACATCTTCCACTGCCACGTCTGCCTTTCTGTCCTTGACACACATGCACAGTAGTGGTAACTGGGGTAGGCCGTGGACGTTACAAGACATTATACACACTCTGGTACCAGAGCCTGATATCAGGCTCTGGTATCATGGCTACCTGGAAATGGAGTRAGGTGAAAATAACCACGTCTTCTGGTTCAAGTGGAACTGCTGTTGCTCAATGAAGAGAGAAACTCTGAAACAGGCTGGTTGAACAGCAAGAATCTTTATTTTGCAGGCCAGGAGATTACAGCCAAAAACCAAATTATGGCCTCCAAGCCAAATGATTCACCAAGTAAGAAAGATGGAGAACGAAGGCCAAGGGTGGGGGCGTACAAGGCTCCTTTATAGGCTTCACAGATGTACCATAAATTTTGTCATRGTATACCTTCTTCCTAATATGGTAATATGTGCCGAGCTCTGGAGCTGGAAAAACCAAGAGACATCACATCTGTGCATTCCCGAGAAGAGGCCCCCCACTCTTGGACACTACAGGAGCTCAAAAGTGTGGGAACTTTTTAAGAAAATGAAAGAGAAACCTGTGTAATATCTGCAGAGCAGAACTTGCCTTCCACAGCAATTATTTTTWGTTAGCATATAGCTAAAATCTAACGATGGTTATRTAATAGCAGCTGCATTCTGGTGCGATAAGCTGTATGTTTTATATTCAATTAACACATGATCTGATTAGTCGACTAATCGAAAAAAATAATCGGTGATTAATCGATTATAAAAATAATCGTTTGTGGCAGCCCTACTTGGAAGTGAGAATGGAAATCCTTTTCCTACCAGAGTAGGCATTGTTTGTGTTAAGGAAGTAGATCTCTTCCCGTCCATCCCCGTCCACATCACAGGCTGTAACTCCTATAGCATTTCCCTGTCGATCCCTCAGTGCAAAGTACGGAGAGCTTTTGTCATCGGTGGCAATGTTTACCAGTTTGTTTTGGGTGTGGTTAAACTTCAACACCAAGTTTGGCCCATTGTACCTGGTGGTGAGTAAAAGGATTACATGTCATCATCACATCAGTGTCTGTACCTTTAAAGCTTTCACCACTCACCCAGCCACCACCACCTCCAAGTCCCCATCTCCATCCACATCTGTCACAGCCATGCCATAGTTGAGTTGTGTGGGGTTGTGCACGCTGTCGGGCGGAAGCATCGTCTGTGTTATGTCCTGGAGCATGGGTTCAGAGTTCTGAGCATCACACTGGTGCAAGAGTGGAGCCAGGAAGACCAGCAGACCTAAACCCCACATTACTGCAACCTGAGGAAAAAAAACAAATAATAATAAATAATAAATAATAATAAATGCAGTTTAGTTCAAMATACATCTTTAATGTTTTGATTTATTAATTCATTAATTTACACTACACATTGAAATGTATAAAGTATATATAAATGTAATGTAATATAATACAACTTATATTATCATAATAAAATAAAAAGATAAACTGTTTAAAATGAAATAATCTAGGTGCAAAACTGAAATCAGTGGCAGCCACTGATTTTAGTAAATATAAACATTCCGAATTTAAATGTTTATGAAAACAATATTTTCACATTTATTTAGAAATAAAACAATTTTTTTGTTACTGCAGTAGCATAACTATATTTTCCCCATATATTGTTACAAATATAAACTTCTGCTTTTTATCATTATTATTAAAATACAAGAAATAAGACAATGATATGTTGTCCTCCATATGCATATGTAACGTGTTTCGCAGACTTTGCCTGCTGAGCAGCAGATGCGCTCAGAGGAACTCTTTTATAACCATACAGTCCTCTTACCGTGTCAGTGAGCAGATGCAGCCGATCTAATCTTGCTAAATCCACGGTGCAGTTTTACATAAGAAGCTTTTTACCTTGCCTAAGGACTGAATGTAAAATTTACGAAACAGCTTGTGTAATGTGGTGGAATCTGACCAATCAGCGAGTGGATTTCAGATGAATCAGGAAATTGGCCAATGGCAGGCCTGTATTTCTGTACGCGAGTCGCTGACATCCGTGTTCCTTTCGTTTGTAGTTTATTTTGTGGAAACACAACATGTCGACACAACACAAAAACACAATTATGTTATGATGTTATATTACATGAGACAACAAGCTATAAAAGCAACACATGTTTCAATAAAGACTAAATCACTCCTGCTCCTTGAAGCTGGTTTAGTTAGGTAAAACTAAAAGAACTGCGTTTCCCATAATGCTTTGCGATTAGAACGAGTCTGCGTCAGCAGCGCGACCAAACTGATGTTAAACAAACCTGTAAACACGGGTAAGAAGAAAGCGGTGATTTTTCCTGTTGTTGGGATGAATCAGTTTAAAATACTAGAGTCTAAACGTGTTTATATTACTGATATTTCTTATGTTTTGTTTGTTTTTAATATATAACGCACTGCTTCGTCGGGTGTAGCTTTAGTTAGCCAACTTAGCTAATTGTAGCTTTTATAATTGTAGCTAATATAATCTAATAATTTTATGTCTATTGTCCAGAAACAGTTTTCTTTATGTTTACATTTTATATGTGTTTGTATTTTCAATAAGCACTTGTTTGTGAACATTTAACCTGTAAACAGGTGTTTTAGTGAACGTCTTCGTTTCTCTCTGCAGATGTGTTGATAATTTAAGCATCATGGAAGTGGAAAAACCAAAGGTAGATTGTGCTTCAACCCAGCCAACACATGAACCTCCCTCTCAGTCAAAGAGACCAGGTCAGGCTCTGTATGTACCCAAAACTCGACTTCAGGGTCCCAAAGACAAAACCCAGAATCAGGGAGAAGTTAAACCAAGACCCAAACCTCGTTACACCGACAAGGCAAGAAAAAATGCCAAAAACAGGAAGGATAAAGCAAGTAAGACAACGTCTGCTGGGGAAGGAAGTGCACAGAGTCATGATGCCCAGCCTGATGGGAAGGATGGGGTTAATGGTCAGTCTGACTTAAACAAAGAGGAACCAGAAGCTACACAGCCTGAAGCTATATGCACTCAGGTTGAAGAGGAGAGTTGGGACACTTTGTTTAATGATGACGGAGACTGTTTGGATCCACATCTGCTGGAGGAGGTAAGAGTTTGATTTGGTTTTGATCAATGAGCTTTTCTCAGCCATACTCTAAATTAGTTTGATGAGTTAACGGTTATGCAAAACTCTTCGTCTCTTCTTCCATCTCTTACTGCTTTACTTTCCCAGCTGGCTGTGAGGGAGGGTAGAAAGAAGGAGTCGAAACAGGAACCCAGGTTTGACTATTATAACATGGACCAGGGTGAAGAGGAGGAGGAGATCGACCTCAGAGAGGATGAACTTTCTCATATTGTAGAAATCTACGACTTCCCCTCAGAGTTCAAAACAGAAGACCTCCTCAAGTTGTTTCAGTGCTACCAGTATGTATGCATCCATGTTTCTTTTATCAAAATATCTGTTTTGTTTTTGGTAATGCTCTTTATTTTACAGAGCTCGCGAGGGGACACGGCAGATTTTTTTTTTCTTTTGCGTTTGCAACAGAATAGCCTTACCTAGCAAAAGTAGTTTATTACTGTTGAGTTAGCCTGCTACTTCAGTTCAGCTTCAGAATGAATATATCACACAGCCACGCATGGAAGTACGATATTTTAACACAGTGCAGCCACGCAACATCAATATCAATTTCACAAACTTGTAGTGACACATCCTGTTTTGGTAACCGGATATTTCAAAATAAAAGTCTGATTTAATCATAGATTTAAATATAAAGATCACTAGACTGAGCCCCGCCCATACGTCCACTGGTAGCATCTGTGACAGCATGGAGGAGCAGAAACAGACCAAACAGGACAACAGCTCACAGCCTCCATAGAAACTAAGATAAACAGCAGCTGAACTGGATCTGTTTCACAGATTATCTGTCATGTTTTTACAATAAATTAATAATTATGTTAATTTCATTCAACAATCATGTAAAACAGCAGATTTATACCAGAAAAATATATAATTTATAAGTAACAATGATCTAAACCAGACCTGAAGTCAGCCTGTAACTTAGACATTATCAGGGGTGTCAAACTCCTGTCCTCGAGGGCCGCTATCCTGCATGTTTTAGAGGTTTTCTTGCTCCAACACACCAGATTTTGATCGCTGGGTGATTAACAGGCTTCTGCCCAATTTGAAGAGTTAATTCAATCACTGAATCAGGTGTGTTGGAGCTGGAAAACCTCTAAAACATGCAGGATAGCGGCCCTCGAGGACWGGAGTTTGACACCCCTGCGATTAGCTTGTTGAAAAGTGATGACTTCAGTGAGTAATAAAGTATATTTATTATTTCTTCTTACTGTCATAAAAAAATAATAATATTTATATTTACCAGTCAACAGTTAGAAAATGTTCTCTGGTTATAGGATGAAACTTGTCTCTATTAGCTAACATCTTCTCAGCAGGTCAGGTTCCTCTAACAGAAACCTAAAAATACTTACATTTATAATATTATTTTACACTCTGTAGGTCTAAATATTAACCAGACATTTATAATATTATTTTACACTCTGTAGGTCTAAATATTAACCAGACATTTATAATATTATTTTACACTCTGTAGGTCTAAATATTAACCAGACATTTATAATATTATTTTACACTCTGTAGGTCTAAATATTAATCAGAGGACAAAGTAATATTTAATAGTTTGTGTTAAATTGTAACATGATTCAACAGAGCTAAACTCTGTATATATGCTCCACAAGCTACAGTAATATCTGCTAACCAGTTCAATAAATAACAGTGATTACATGGACTTTATAAGATTATTTTAATTTTAAACTGTTACATTATGTTCTGCTCAGATCACATTGAGCTAAATAAGATCAAATCTGCTGACTTGTGTTGTAAAATGAGACGTTTTCCTGTTTATCTTCTGTTAATAAATCCATAACACAAACAGCTTTTCTGACATTATTTAAAACATTAGATTATATAAACTGTAAAATATTAATAATAATTGTATTAATATATTATTAATAGTTTTTATCATTTCTACATCAGTCCTTTTTTCTGCTCTGTTGTCAACATGTACAGTAATGGGTAATCCTGTCTTGATGGCCTAGCGTTAGCCGTTAGCTTCTCCAGCCGATCACATGGTCACATGGTTTTTGCACACTCCAGTTCTATAGAACCTCCTTGGATTTAATTCGGTTCATATAACGCAAAACAATATTGCGAGCGAATGCAAATGTTTGTGATGTAAAGCAAAAAATATTGCGTGAACACAAAAGAGAAAAATCCTCCCATGTCCCCACGCGGGCTCCGTACTGTTTAAACAAAGTTGTGTAGTTTTGTTGTGCGGTCATAATTTAAGGCATGATCCACATGTTTTATCTTCACTTGTCTTGCTTTTTTTTCACTTCAAGTTGAATAACGTGCATCACTGAAGTTTGACTACATTGCTATGCTTTTTGCTCTTGTTTCGAATGTCAGGTTGAGAAAAGTTCAACTTTAGGGTAGTAGTTTAGTAGTTTGATTCTTGCCACAAGTCTGGATACAAAGGACCGAAGCATAAAGCTATGATATAATCCAACATGATTATATGAACCTTGATAAACACACACAATTTAAAATACAGTTTAACTGCTTTAAAATCACTTAAATTGCTTCTAGTTCCAATCGATTCAGTAATCACTTTTCATCTTTATGGAGGGCTGACTCCTGACCTGAGAGGTCAGATCTCTGAGGTGAGATTCTTAATAATATGTCTTTGATCTGCAGGAGTTATTTGTTTTCAAATATTTTCTACTGGCTTCATGTGACTGCTGAATGTTTTCAGGCAGAGAAGCTTTGACATCAAGTGGCTTGATGACAAACACGCGCTGGGTCTCTTCTCAAGCCCAATAGCAGGTTAGTGATGTTTACCTCATTAACATAACAGGATGCTCCAGTAAACTGTAAAAAAATAAGGTTTTGCCTAATTTAACAACAATTGTATTAACAGTGGAATTTGATTTAATTTGTATTTAAAGGGCTGTAATACTATTATGAAATTATTGATGCATTTTAAGTATTTTAATGCTTGAATGACAATGTGTTATTTTACATAAATAAGTACAGACCTTTATATTTTCATGTCTAATGAAGAATGCAGAGGAACATACTGTATGTGAAAAAAACTTATTTTTCACAGTCTGTAGACCAGTGTTACTCAGCTGGCAGTCTGAGTGACTTCACTGCAGCCTGCCACCAACTTCTTAGAAAAAATATTCACTTCATTTAATATAAATATAGGTTTTAAAGGCACAGTGTGTAGGATTTTGTCAATTCTTTTAGCCGAAATTGAGATAATCACTAATGACAATAATAAAAAACATGTCTAATCATTGCAGACAAAGACCTTGTTTTATTATTTTTACCTTATAAAAAGCTGTTTATATCTCCAAGGCCGCGGGTCGCCACACAAGCAGCCGCCATCTTGTCTACGAAGGCTCATGAAGGACAAACTGCGGTGGCGGCGTCAAAAACAGTTTTAGTTGTAATACTATAAATGTAATATTTGTTGTCTGTCGTAGCTGGGATAATTTTACTT
>NW_013953092.1:194870-197319 GCF_001266775.1 Austrofundulus limnaeus | reverse complement strand
GATAACCACAGAGTCAAATAACTTTGGAGCACAGGAACTTGTCTCCATTTATTCAAAGAACTCTCCTCTCTTCTCTCCATACAGGGGAGGAAAAACAAAACAAAAAAATCTATCAGGGTCAACATGGCTACCACAAGAGTACTGCCTTTTTTTTTTCAAAATCAAAGCACACAATATGAAACTCTCTCGCAGGCAGCTATAAAACCCGGTGCTGAGCTTCCAGGACCGGTTTCACCTGACCAGATCTGTCCCTTTTATTGCCTGGAAGTGATCCATCAGGTGGGTTTCTGAATTTTATGCATTTTTGCAGAAATATCGCCCACCAGGGGTTTCTGGCTGAATCCAGGCTGGAGAGCGGGTGCTGGGTGTAGGACCACGGTTCCACCTCACTG
This sequence comes from Austrofundulus limnaeus, assembly GCF_001266775.1. Taxonomy (NCBI): domain Eukaryota; kingdom Metazoa; phylum Chordata; class Actinopteri; order Cyprinodontiformes; family Rivulidae; genus Austrofundulus; species Austrofundulus limnaeus. Next base: position 196,927 of record NW_013953092.1, on the reverse strand, counting down.
GATCTCTTCCTTTTATTCCCCTGCATCAGCATAAGCAGCTCCGTGCTGGAAATCAGCCGTTTCACCCGCCGGAGCTCGCCTGATGACTTTTGATTGCTCATATCTCAGCGTAGGAATGTCCCAGGAACTTGCAACCACCTCCAGGTTGTAGCGGAGATTCAGAATATTAAAATGAGCCATCTCCCGCCCGGATCCAACGCTAGAGGCTCCGGAGTAAATTGAGTACTATATCGCACGCCAAATGGGCCTTTTTCGGCCCGTCGTTGGTTAATAGCTCCGCAGGGGAACATCCCATGAACCTGCAACCACCTCCAATTTGTAGAGGAGGACCGTAGCTTTCCAAAGTCATTCCACTTTCCCGGATCCGATGCTCAGAGCCCGCAGGAGAAGCAAACGAAGGTTGAAATGTCCTCCCAAAAATACACGTAAAATGCACTAAGTTGTGCGCCGGTGCGTATTTTGGAGGTTTTTTGCTTATTGCTCCGCGGGGGAACGTCGCAGGGACTTCATTTAACTTTCACCTTGTAGGGCAGAACCAGAGCTTTCAAACAAGACCAGCTGCAATGCTCAAAGCCGGTGCTAGAGGCTCCGTAGCAAGGTTGCGCTGCGCGGGCACCTGGGAATCAGCTGGCGAGCGACTGGTTGGACGCCCCTGCCGTAGCAACTCCTTTGTGTTTGGAAGCGGGGGGGGGGGGGGGGGGGGGGACCAGGGAGGATGATTCAACCACTCAACCACTAGATGTCACTCAAAACAACAAATCCTACACACTGTGCCTTTAAATCAATTGTAAAGTTTACATTTATGGTTCAATGCAGGAAAATTAACACAATTAAAAGGTAAACGATTATAACTTGTTATTTACTTAATCCAATTTTTTTTCATACCTTTTTTTTTATCCCCCACACCCCCACCTCCGGATGTCCCTCTGGGCTGTTAGTTTTGAGTAACCGTGCCTGAGCAATTTAGTTGAGAAGCCCTGGAATAGGATATAACTCATGTAATAACTTTTACGTATTAGTTACAGACATCTGCACTTCAGGCGTCCGTGAATAAAAGATCAACAATATATTGTTTACTTCAATGTGTTTCTACTACAAGACACTGATGTAACTCTTCTGGGACAAACGGCGACACGCAGCAACTGCTCTGGCAGCACCAGAGATTGTAGCCAAATTAATTATGGATATCTAAAATTTAATTTAGAATCTTTCATGTCTGCAATATGGTGTGTCGTAAATAAAATGAAACGGTGCATTATAATAACAAAAGAAACCGTCCTGTTTTAGTAATAAACATATTAGATGATAGATGAGTATCTTTTAACTGGTATGTAATTCTTTTTCAGCCCGTGAAGCTTTGAGAACCAAACATCCACTGATGAAGTTAAGACCACTCTCTAAATCCTCCAGTGCCACAAAGGCCAAAGCTCGGAGCTGCTCAGGTATGGAACCTTAGTACTTTAATACCACTTCTTTTGTACTGTAGAAAATGTGCTTTTAAAGTTGTTATCTGTTACCTTCACCAGAGCTCCCTGCAAAAACAAACAAACACCACAGCTGCTAATCAGATATATCAGGATCAGTTCACTCGGTTTTCAGTCCAGTTAGAAAAAACAAAACAACCAAGTAAAAATCCTGGGTTTTACTTATGGTTGTGCAATAAATAAAACAAAAGCCATAGTCCGATGAATAATGTTCTATATGTTGCACAACGGTCAGTGTATCTTTTGGTCATTGGATTTTCATTTACGAAACGGGTATTAAAAAACAAGAATAGATTGGATATTTGATTTTTGTTTTAAAATACTGAAATTAAAATTAAAATATAAAGCGTTTCTCGTTCTTGGTGTCAAAAAGGGATGAACGAAATTTTTAAAATGATTTGAGTTTCATTTTCTGTTTCAGATAGCAAAAAAGAAAATTAGTTCAAGGCAGAAACTAAAAAAGGCGTGTTTGTTCATAATCTATGACAGGTCGTGCCAACTTACTGTATCCCTACAATAATCTGTTTCACCACTAGAAGTGGTGTCTGCAATATCAAAGTTACTCAATAAACA
>NW_013953092.1:189178-194502 GCF_001266775.1 Austrofundulus limnaeus | reverse complement strand
TGTTTATTGAGTAACTTTGATATTGCAGACACCACTTCTAGTGGTGAAACAGATTATTGTAGGGATACAGTAAGTTGGCACGACCTGTCATAGATTATGAACAAACACGCCTTTTTTAGTTTCTGCCTTGAACTAATTTTCTTTTTTGCTATCTGAAACAGAAAATGAAACTCAAATCATTTTAAAAATTTCGTTCATCCCTTTTTGACACTAAGAACGAGAAACACTTTATATTTTAATTTTAATTTCAGTATTTTAAAACAAAAATCAAATATCCACTCATTTCTTGTTTTTTAATACCCGTTTCAAAAATAAAAATCCAATGACCAAGAGATTTATTAAAATAATTTCTCTTTTGTTTATCAAATTCGTCCTTGTTCACAGACTATCTGTTACCTGCTAAAGAGAGACCACAGACGAGTGCAGCACTGGCTCGGAAGCTGGTGATTGGTGCACTTGGTGTGAAGAGCAGCTTGACGAAGGAGCAGCGTGAAGCAGAGAGGAAAAAACTGCAAGAGGCAAAAGGTGCATTAACAGATTTATGTTTAGGGTTGTGTTTGGAGTCTCTTTTCCTGCTGGGCTTCACTGAAAGTGAAACACACTCAGTTTGTGCAGCTTGGCCTTTTCATCACAAGTGGGAGCTGTTTGCGTGTTTTTCCAGAGGAGAAGGGAAAGTTGCTAAATGATGCCAAGAGAAGCCTATCCATTGCTGTGCACGCYACAGCAGGTCTGTAATCAGAGCAACACATTTCCCTTTATGGAGGGAACATAAATATATAGACTCAGAAAACCACAACTGCTGTCCTCTGAACAGTCAGTCCTGGAAGTAGGGGCCTTGACTAAAACAAAACAAAACAAAACAAAAAAAGCTTCTTTGTTCCTTTTTCTTTTTGTCCTGTCTGACAGTATGAAACTCTGAATTAATTTCTGAGTGCCATGAGGCCCAACAGTTTTACTTTCACAAGTTCAGCATAATGACTTTCACCATGATGCTCCACTTGATATATATTTAAACTTCATTACAGATTATTTTTGGATATAACGGACACAAAGACAGAAAAAAAGGAGAAAGGTGAAGAAAGAGCTTAAAAGGAAAAGGAAATAATAGTAGAGAAGAGAAAGACGCTCAAACAACACAAGATAACACATTTGTAGTCTGCCTCTGCACCTGCAAAAAGAGAGAAAACAAAACAAAACAAAAACCACAGCACCAAATAACGTGTATATAACAATAATAATAGCCTCACTGAAAAGTACATGGTATAATCTTATAAAAAAACTAGAAGCACTCGGAGAGCGCAAACCTCCACCAAGGCCAATTTCCCCTATCCTGCAATTGTAAAGAATCTTTCAAAAAAAATTCCTGGATCCGGATCATGATCTGGATCATCACCAAAATTTAATGATATCTTCCTTTGGTCAGTACCCACCTGTGGTTAAAATTACAATAAAATCTGTCCAAAAGTTGAGTAATTTTGTCCACGGACACAGACGTGACTGAAAACATAACCTCCTTGGTGGAGGTAAAATATATATATGCGTGTGTGTGTGTTGTGTTGTGTTGAAGCCATACACACAAACACACACTATATCCTCAGGTCCAGGTAACACCCCCACCCCCCAAGCCCATACCCGGACCCAGGAGGTAATCCCCTTCATTCCACGGTGGAGGGGAGCAGACAGCCAAACCTCTGCAGCAGCAGAGCTGCTCATCATGGCTCGTTCACACCGAGAGCGTTTTGAGCTGCCAAAACGCGCAAAACGCCTCAAGTTGGACGCACTGCTTGGACGTACTGTATGTTCACACCGGAACGAGAAGCGGCAGCTGCGGCGGCGTCGGGGTGTGGGAGGAGCGTCTTGATTCTTTTTCCGGTCTGGTTTGTTGTTGTGTGGTAAAATGGCGGATGAAATGGCGCGCCAGTTCTCGAGTTTCTGCTACTCATAAATAATACGTCACACAGGGTTGAACATCCGTCCCCTCGCCAYCACGTCACAGCAGATTTGATTGGTTGTCGAGACGCGGCGAGCGTCGACGTTCAGATAAAGTTCAGATTTTTGAACTCGAGCGGCGGCAGCTGCCGCGAGCACCGCATGCTCGGAAAACGCTCTGCCGCCCCTTCCGCGCCGCTCATAACGCGCGTGACGCGCCGCACAACCCCTTGAGGCGCGTTCGCCATAGACTTTGCATGTAAACTGGCAGCTCCTGCTGCTCAAAACGCTCTCGGTGTGAACGAGCCATCAGTCTGGATGAGGGCCGGGCGTCCCACTAACGACCCAGGCCCAGACACCAACCCCAACCCCATCCAGAGACGTGGCCAGAGAAGCCCACATGATCCAAACCAGCCAGCCCCAAGACCAAACAGTCCCAGCTCCCCAGCCAGCCCCAACATCCACTCCATGGACCTTTCACACCCCATAAGTCCCGACATGAATTCTCCATAGGGCCACCCCCAACCAGCAGACAGATATGGAGCACTCGCCCACAAACACAGACACAATAGTCTTGTTTCCAATTTTAATTCGAATTTTGATTTTTAAAATTTTGCAAAAAAGAAAAAACTAAGAAATGAGAATCAAACATGTTTCCATCAACTGGCTTGAAGGGAATCAGTTAAGTCAGAAGCATGCGAGTACTAAACAGGAAGTAAAAGTCACAAACTAAGTTTTTTTTTCCAAATCATGCCGTTTCAATCTGCCTTTTCTGATGCGATACTTCAAAATGCGCATTTAAAAATGTTGATGGAACACGGCTAATGAATCTCCCATCCACAGGGTGGCACCCCCACAGGAGCCCCCCCCCCCCAACATGAGGATGCCCTGCTCAGTATAAGCTCCACACACAGCTCCCTCTCCAAACACTCCCTACAATACGCCCCCCACCACCACAAAGTGCGCCGCAACACACAACACAACCCAAACCTCCGTATGCAACCACAGCACTCCCCCGACCCGACACCGGGACAGGACCAACCCCCGACCGCCCCCACCATGTCCCTGCAAACATACAAACAAACCCACATCGCTGCCATCAGCCCAGGGACAGCCACCACCAACCAACCAACCAAAGACTTCAGCGGCTCCACATCCGAGAGAATGCAACCCCCCATCCCCCCACACCGCGTACACCACAGCYCCCAGAGGCATCTCCCAGTCAGCTGGGCTGACATTCTCCCAGCACACGAGGCAAAAGCCCTTCATGGAGGCAACATAAATATACAGAGTCAGAAAACCACAGCTGCTGCCCTCTGAACAGTCGGTTCTGGAAGTAGGGGCCTTGACTAAAACAAAACAAAAAAAGCTTCTTTGTTCCTAAATGCATGCAGTGTCTCCTTTAAAGATCACTGCATGTACAATAAAAAGAGTTGCATCATTTTCTAAACATTGTTTTCTGGGAAGAGATGCCATAAATAAAAATTGGGTTTTTGGTGCACCTCCCTTTTTGTGGTAAAGGCGGATGTATATTTAGATGGACGAGTCACCTTCTGTATTTTTTTCTCTTTCTATAGATGCTTTTTGTTCTCGGCGTGTTGAACGGCCTGTTTGTGATTTATCTTTCAGAACAAAAGCGACTGGCAGCCAAACAAAGAGAAGATGCTTGGGAGGGAAAATAAACGGACACATTTTTTTAAAAAGTGAACTCAATGTGGCAGAGCTACAAGACGTTTTGTGTGTTTTTTTTCCCTACAATTTTATTTTCTCAAAACAAAACAGCYGTTTTATTTTTGCTTAAATGGATCCCCTCCATTGTTCATTTAACAGTTTTTGTTATTGATCATCACATTTTCTCAGTTATCAGTCCCCACCTCACTGTCAAAGCTCTTATCAGGATGTTGACAACTTTGTAGTCATGATTCTTTATTGAAGCACTGAGGTTTGTTTTTTTCTGTAATTGTTATTTTTTACACTGATCCAAAGCATTATGTTTGGGTTTATTTGCATTTATTTTTAATTTATCCAAACTGAACCATTATTAAATATATTTATGTTACCTGTCTGATGATATTATTATCATCTAAATCTGTTTGAGTGGTCAAGCTAAAAGTTGTCACTTTAAATGATCACTTAAAGTTTTGTGGTATTTTCCTGTGTTATCGAACGTTTCTTGACTTAAACCAACTTCAAACTGATTGTTACCATCAAACCTTGAATCAACACTCGTGCAGTTTTTTGTTGTTATTCTTCTGTATGAAAACTGGTCTAATCTGTTAAAGTTTATAATTCTACGTATGAGATTTAGTCATACATTCTGAGAAACAAAAACCAGTTAACATGTAAATATTGTACCCTCAGATGCAGTAGACCAGCTTTCCATTTAAACTCTTATCAGATGAAAGCTTTAAATGTTAAATTGCTTTCCCCCCCCCCTTTTTTTTTTTTTACCAACACAGCTAAAAGCACTATGTAGCTTCATTTATTAAGAGGATTATGAGAAGAAAATAATTGGTGTTAAAGAAGCAGCACTGTCTTGTTTTTGTTGTAAACCTAAATGTTTTATTTCTGTACATTTTAGTTTAGGACCTTGAACTGTTTCAGTAATTTAGGTTGATAACTTAATGGCTGAAATAAAAGAAAAATATCAGCTTTCTCTCCTGGCTGAGAAAATTAATCAGGGATTTCCACTTTTTTTAAATATAAGAAAATCTGACTTAATTTCTGTATTGTTTCAGTCAAAACATCGCTACAAAGAAGCAGTGTTTAACGACTTTCTCAGATTAGGTCCTCCAGTTTAAGCTCAGTTTTCCTAATTAAGGCACCTCCTGCTCACATCTCAGCTGCAGCAGCCTCCTCTCCTGTGGCTTCACCCAGCCAACCACAGGTCATGTGGCATTGTGGTTCACACACCTCCGCAGCCAAAAGTCCCCCCTTGTGTTTGACCAGCAATCATGCACCAAGCTGCAAATGTGTTATATGTTCTTACTTTTTTGTATAAAACTACACTTTGAGCCTAACTTAGGTTTCCTCCTGTTCAGTGAAAGTCTAAATGAAAAGACCCCACTGATTGTTTTGGATGCTAAAGCCTAAAAAGACTAACTGATTGACTTGATTAAAGATTATCAGTCAGTATCTTCAGTGCTGGCTCTAGCCATTTTGGTGCCCTAGGCAAGTTGAAGCCCCCGCCCCCCTCCCTCCTCCGAACTATGTCCCACCCACCCCATTTTGAACCCCTAAAACAAGTTTGACAGTGTAAGGTACTATGGTAAACTTAGATTTATTTGCCACCCCCTCTCCTCTGCCCCTGGGTGCGAAATGTATGGATTTTTTTTGCAAAATTTACAGATTTTTTTGTCTTTTTATACAGATAAACGTCCAAAGAGGTTGACATG
>NW_013953092.1:181200-186617 GCF_001266775.1 Austrofundulus limnaeus | reverse complement strand
CCCTCGCGGGTGCAGGATGTATGGATTTTTTGCAAAATTTATGGATTTTTGAGGCTTTTTATACAGGTAAACGTCCGAAGAGGTTGACATGTATGGGACAACAAAATACAGACTTGTTGTTATTGAGTTTGTCAACACGAACCGCTACCTGAGAGGCACTACTAGCCCCTCCCCCGTCAGAGTGTCGGAGCAGGACGAGTCAGTGCAACGTCAGTCAAATGAGAGAGAGGGTGTGGGCGTTTGTTGCATTGGTGTGGTGGGGGGGKTTATGGGTAGAGTAGTTTATTCTTCCTGCAATACTTCATTATAGTTTTTTTTAAGACAAAGCTAATTGAAAGGGGTGCTGAGCAGAGTTACAACCAGGGATTACAAATAATTACTTTTTTTTCTTCTGCAGTTCGGTGCCCCCTCCAGCAGATGGCGCTCCAGGCAACCACCTAGTTCGCCTATGCCAAGAGCCGGCTCTGAGTATCTTTAATCATATTAGCTTTAATCTGCTATAAAACACCACAGTCAGATGAGCTCAAAGCTGATGGGAGAAAGTTGTTTTTATTTGTTTCAGTATGGGGGTTAGTGGGTTAATTGATATGCTGCAGTTTCTGAAGGAGACTCGTTATGTGTTTTTCTGGGGATGTCGACACTTGAAGTTATTTTTCCACATAAGAGCAGCAGATTTATTATGAATTTAAAGAAGAAGCAGAAACTGAATTGTTAAAACCATCAGAATGGTACTAAAGTAAGTAAAACTTAAAAAAATTACCACAAGAGTAGCTAAAAGTTAGAATTAATAACTGTTAAGTGTTTTGTGGACTGTGAGAGGGGTGCCTCATGGGATCAAGCTCGACGTTTTCACAGATAAAGTTAAAATAGTACCAAATATATAGAACTAACGAATACATTTAAACACACAATAAATACAAAAGAAACCCTAATCAGATTAAAAGCAGTGTGAARGTTGATTCAACCTTTTGTTTTTGTGTGTTATAGACAAACAAAAGAAAAAAGCACAGACAAGCAGGTTTTCACTTTGAGAATTATTTATTTTTTAATCCAAATCACAGTTTAATACTGGAGTGTTTACTAAAAACCAATATTTGGTTAAAAAGTGTTAGTTTCCCAGGAATTTACAGTAATAGGATTAAAATATAAATCAAAGGAGGTGTCACGTGATATTAAGTTGCAAGTCAAAAGACTGACTGCTATTGAGCTATTTTATTTCAAAATAGTTTAAAATTTTAGAGTGATTTATTCTTATAATCTTTATACGATGAGTAAATTATTCTGAATGATGCCATAATATAAACTTAAAAAAAATCCATCTATTCTTTTCTTCATATTCCACATTCTGGTYGTGGGGCAGCAGCTTGAGCAGGAAGACTTCGATTTCCACAGACACCTCTTCCAGCACTTTGGGTGGGACTTCCTCAGGGGTCTCCTCTCATTTGAACATGTCTGTTAAACCTTTTTGAGAGGCSTCCAGGAGGTGTCCTTACCAAATGAACCACCTCAGCTGACTCCTTGTGATGTGGAGGAGTAGCGGCTTAACTCTGTCGCTTCCAGATAACTAAACTTCTTGTTATATCTGTAAGGGAAAGTCCAGCTGTAAAAATATCCATCCATCCATTATCTATACCCACTYATTCCTTTCAGGGTCATGGGGGTCACTGGTGCCCATATCCAGCAGCCACAGTGCGAGGGGCGAGGTACACCCTGGACAGGTCGCAAGTTGCTATAAAAATATAAAATTTGGAAATAATATCGACATTTCTTTTGTCTTTTTTTATTTATTACTTATTATTTAAACAGATATGTTAAACGGCTGATGTGGTGGGGCTCTGTTGGGCCATCTTTCAGTGTGAAGTAGCCGAACAGGTCATCAGATTTCCAGTCAACTTCCCTTGTTGTCCCTGCAGCTGAGGAACATAGAGTTCCCCATGAAGCTGCTTTTATTTTACCGCCATCGTGTGAGATCTGAGCCCTGCCCATAATCTCATACTTTACTGCGGCTTCACGAGGAGGTGATGTACCACAGAGCAGCCTGCTGGGAGACTTAAACACAATCATTAGATTAAAAACACAAACCACTACTGAGCAAATGGTGGTTACGTGAGCCAATTGGTGCACAGAAACGTCACGTTTTATCACGGAGCAAATGAAGCGTAAGGCACAGTCCAAATAAATCTGATGTCACACCACAATAAATGACAATGGTGGTGACAAATGTGTAGCTCACCAACAACAGACAAAACAAAACAAACAAAAAAAGAAAAAAAAACTAGTCTTATGTCACCTGTTTTTATTTTTTAAATTAGAAACTTGCCCTACAGTACACTTGACACAGTTTCAATTAAAATCTTTATTTTRACCATAGCAACTTTAATACTAAAAGAAAGGACACTGACTGGCCAATAAAAAGGTCACACAATCGAATATTTAGTTGGACCACYTTTAGCTTTGTTTACAGCACACATTTGGTGTGACGTTTCCACAGGTTTTGCAATGTCACAACATTTATTTCTGTCCAGAGTTGCATTAATTTTCCACCAAGATCTTGTACTGATGACAGGAGATTTGGACCACTGAGCAAAGTTCTCTTCAATACCTTGTAGCGAGTTGTTCAGAGAGAAACAGAAACCAACATTTATTCACCCTTTATAATCAGACTCATTTATTGAAGTATGAGATCATGTGATATGCAGTAAATACTTAAAGATGAGGAACCAGCTTTGTCTTTTATGGTAATTTATGACAAAAATATAGCAAGAATCAATTTCATTGAATCATGAATAAAAACAGTAAAAAAAAGACAAGCAATAAGATTTCTGAAACGGTTAAAGATGAAAGTTATTGTAGACATGATGTTATACATCTAAGTTAAGGTATGGATGTTTTAAACCTTTATAGAATGAAAATATATTTTTCCCAAAAGAAGTACTTTACTTCTATTAATTAAATGACAAAAAACCAGGTTAAAACCTATAAGTTTTTGTCAATTTCGAGAGAAGGTTTTAATGTCTTGGTCAGACTGTTTACCAGTGATAAACAATCTGACCTTACTTTAACCTTACTGCAGATCAGAAGAATTATATCAAATTTGCCTCGGCTGTTTAACCAAGACTGTTTTGCCTTAAATTAGGTGCAGCTCATCAGCTCACCAAAGTTTGACATCTCATTGGAGTTTAAGGCTTGGAGTACCGGACTCCAAAGTCCAGACAATTCATATCTGCCCTGAGGTCCTTATTGAGAGGTTCGTACGAACTTGGACTTTGGGATGGCTTGGCTTTCCGTCTTATCAGACCCCACCGGGTCAGCAAAAACTTCTTGTTTGCAGTAATCAAAAATACATTGCCACCTTATTGTGGTGGAGAGGTTTGAGTGTCCTGGTGATCTTAGGAGCTAAGTTGTCAGGGGCTTCRTGCCCCCAGTAGGGTCACCCATTGCATGTGGGTGCATTGTGTGTTGGGCCGTGGTCGAAGGCGAGGACCCTGGCAGTCTGATCCTCGGCTACAGAAGCTGGCTCTAGGGATGTGGAATGTCACCTGTCTTGTTGGGGAAGGAGCCTGAGTTGGTGTGTGAGGTTGAGATGTTCCAACTAGTTATAGTTGGACTCACCTCAATGCACCATTCTGGCTCTGGAACCAGTTTCCTTGAGAGCGGTTGAACTCTCTTTCACTCTGGAGTTGCCTTGCTGAGATGGGCCGAGCAGGAGTGGGTATACTTATTGCCTGGTGGGTATACTAGGCCTCATTTCAATGATCAACTTTGTTGTTGTCTCATCTGATCTGCGGCTGCATGTCTTGGACTCACGGTTGAAGAGAGGGGCRGACCCAAACATATAGTGAGGGTCTGCTGGGAWAGTCTGGCAGAGCCTCCTGTCAGACTGAGCTTCAACTCACACCTCAGGGAGGTTAGGTTGGAGAAGGTGTTCAGCCATGTCCCTCAGGGACTCCTGTGGGGGGTACTCTGGGAGTATGAGGTACCAGATCCATTGATATGGGCTGTTAGGTCCCTGTATGACCGGTGTCAGAGCCTGGGCTTGTTTTCTGTGAGTTGGAGTCTGCCAAGGTTGCCCTTTTTCACTGACTCTGCTCATAACTTTTATGGACAGAATTTCTAGGTGCAGCCAAGGTGTTGAGGGGATCCTTTTTGGTGACCTTAGGATCACATCTCTGCTTTTTGCGGATGATGTGGTCCTGTTGGCTTCATCAGATCATGATCTTCAGCTCTCATTGGAGCGGTTCGCAGTCGAGTGTGAAGCGGCCAGGATGAGGATCAATGCCTCCAAATATGAGACCGTGGTCTTGAGCCAAAAAAGGGTAGGGTGCCTTCTCCGGGTTAGGGAGGAGGTCCTGCCCCAAGTGGAGGAGTTTAAGTATCTTGGTCATCTTGTTCACGAATGAGGGAAGAATRGAGCGGGAGATCGACAGGCCGACTGGAGCTGCATCTGCAGTGATGCGGGCGCTGTACCGGTCTGTCGTGGTGAAGCTGGAGCTGAGCCAAAAGGCGAAGCTCTYKATTTACYGTTCTATCTACGTTCCTACCCTCATCTATGCTCCYGAGTTTTGGGTAGTARCYGAAAGAATAAGATCGTGGATACAAGCGACTGAAATGAGTTTCCTCTGCAGGGTGTCTGAGCTCTCTCTTAGAGATAGGGTGAGAAACTCGGTCATCCAGGAGTGACTCATAGTAGAGCCGCTGCTCCTCCACGTCGAGAGGAGCCAGTTGAGGTGGCTCGGGCATCTGATTAGGATGCCTCCCAGACACCTCCCTGGTGAGGTGTTCCGGGCACGTCCCACTGTGAGGAGACCCAGAGGAAGACCCAGGACACGCTGGAGGGACTATGTTTCTCAGCTGGCCTGGGGAATGTCTTGGGATTCCTCCAGAGGAGCTGGCCCAAGTGGTTGGGTAGAGGGAGGTCTGGGTCTCTCTGCTTAGGATGCTGCCCCCATGACCTGACCCTGGATAAGCGGAAGAAAACGAATGAACAGAGAGTCTACAATGCACAAAACAGAAGTCTGAGACCTGTCACCCGATGTTTTTTTTTTTATCCACAAATCTGTCCTGATTAAAACTCAACAGTTTTTATTAAACAGATTCCCTTCGTGCACAATGTTTGTTTTTTCTCCGTTAAAGAGTTTTTGGCCATTTGACTATCTTTATAAATGACTGCTTCCTGGCTCAACTGTCTGCTCTGTAAGCAAGTCGTTTTTTTGTTTTTTTTTTACCGAGTGGTTGAAGTTAGGGATGTCCCGATACAACTTTTTCACTTACGATACGATACCGATATTGCAACTTTGAGAATTGTCCGATACCGATATTGACCCGTTATCAAAACAGTACAAGTCACACACTTTTATCTATTTTGTAATGTAAAATCTTAGAAAAGTCTTGATCAAGTCAAACAGTGAAAAAGAGTA
>NW_013953092.1:178773-179853 GCF_001266775.1 Austrofundulus limnaeus | reverse complement strand
ATATATGCCTGAGTGGTCTGTTGACAAATAATTGTCATGGCCAGGTTACAATATAGTATATAATGATGTTTGTCATAATCATGTCTTGTGATTATTTGACAGGAAGTTTACTTTTATACTGTAAGTGTATTTAATTTAGTTATAATGCAAATACAATGCACATTAAACCAAGATTTAGAATAATCATTATTTTTGATCCATACATTGATAATGTCTGACTGGGCCTCGTGTCACTTTATGCTCAACAAATTGGGCCCAGAGGTCAAAAAGGTTAAGAAACTGTGCTAGAAGGCAGTAAATCAGAAGTGTAGAGGCCCAGGGAGCATATCTTTGCTTCTCTTGTTGTGGGGCTTGTCGTGTGGAAAGGCACGTCATACTTTTCATATTTTAATTAGAAACATTTTGAAATTAAATTTTCTCTCCACACCACAGTTAAGTTCTGATTTGTGTGGGTCTGTGACAGAAAATCTCAGTWAAATACTCTGAAGTTGGTGGTGGAAATGTGACAAAATGGGGAAAAGTTTGAGGGGGATGAATAATTTTTCACAACTTATTACTTATAGCAGCTGTGGTGGAGGGGTTAGGGGAGTCGTTCTGTAACCAGAGGGTTGCCGGTTCAATCCGCTGCTTCAGCCATCTCAGTCGTTGTGCCCTTTGGCAAGACACTTCACATGCCTTTCCTACTGATGGTGGTCAGAGGGTCCGGTGGTGCTGGTGMATGGCAGCCCCACCTCTGTCAGTGTGCCCCAGGGCAGCTGTGGCTACAATGTAGCTTACCACTATCAGTGTGTGAATGACTGTAGTGTAAAGCACTGTGGGGTCCCCATGGGGTTTGTTAAAGTCCTATATAAGTTTACCATTTCAGTTTGAACCTGATCAGTCGATTTTAATTCCACCAAGTTTCTCTAGAAGTGTGACAAAGCATGATTGAAACACATTTGTTATTTTCTCATTTTATTGTTTATTTATGATTTCAACAAACAAATATTTCTTGCTACCAAAATATGATGCTCCGGGTTGCTGTGGTTGGCCCGCTGACTGGGGTGGCTGCCGGGGCCTGGGGGGTGGTCGGTTGGGGGT
>NW_013953092.1:176385-177568 GCF_001266775.1 Austrofundulus limnaeus | reverse complement strand
CATAATAATGGTGTGGAGAGGATGGCTATAGGGGGAGAAGGGAGGCCATCAATAAAAAAAATGATGAACAAGATTAAATTTGCTGGCAGATTTTCTGTTTCCTTCATATTGAAATATTTTAAATATTTAAACGACAATTTCTATTGATTAGTATCAGTTAGTTTGCTTGTTGTTTGTTTACGACCCTCAGAGTCAGTCTGTTTATCAGATGCTGTTAAAACTAATTAGTCACAACAGAAGACAATGTTAGCGAATTTGTGTGAGCTTGATTAAGTTTTGCAATTGATTTTAATATATAACGGTACTTAGCTGACATTCCTGCCCAAACAATGAGAAATACAGCCACTTTATTTTTAATTMTTTGTAGAAATTTAGTCAAATGTGATAAATTAAACATTTTCTAAAACACTAATCACACTTTTTATTGCCATTTTGCAGATTTTCAAGAATATTTTGCACAAACTTCAGGATCAGTGTTTGTGTTGTGTCGACACTTAAAGGATCAGTCCTGAAATGATCAGTTTGTAAATCTGACCTTTATTCCTTCACGACCGTTATCAAGTATCATTAAAYGCAGCACCGTGGTACAACCATATCTCAGGAGATGGTACCCATGTTTACCAGGAAAAGCACAAACAAAATGGAAGAAGTTACCATAGGAATAAAATTAACATTACAAACAAGTTTAATCTTTAAAGACATTAAAATTCTGCATAAATTAGAGACCTGAAGAACAATATTTGAGAGAGGTAATATAAGACTGTACATGACAATACATTTGCAATACATTACAATATTTATTTTAAAAAAAAAAGCAAAATAACTCCATGAGATGAAATAAAATCCAAAACAGTTGTAACAGTAAATACTACATGTTGTAATGTGACAGTGAAAGAACGAGACGGCCGTACAGAAACTTGGACATAATGTTATGGACAGTCGGATGATGTCATGCCTTTCATTTTAAATGTGGTCATGGCTTAAACAGGATGAGTTAAGAATAAAAAACACACACTGACGGCATCAAGGTTTGTTTTCAAAGCTGTAAACTGTTTTATCACAAATCATGGTGACAGGATGTGTCTGACTTTGCTTTTTGGTCTCCTACACGTTTCCCCTCGAACAAGAACCGCTGATCAAGATCATGAGATTCAAATAAACCCTAACTGCTTCTCTTACCACC
>NW_013953092.1:172279-174751 GCF_001266775.1 Austrofundulus limnaeus | reverse complement strand
TGTTTGTGCAGCCTTGATTTATTTGTATAAACTGAAACAGCTGGACTAGTGTATCCTAAATTTAACATCAATTAATTATTTTACTACAACAGTCATTTCTGCAGTTTTTGTGGAGGTCACCTCCTAATAAATGTCCTTACAGAAAATAACTGTTCATTTTAAATCAATACTTTTACTTTTAAGACTTAAGTACAAAAAATTAGATACTGTAAGACTCAACTAATATTCCTAAAGGAGACTTTAAATTTTACCAAAGTAATTTTTTGGTAAGATACTTGTACTTTTACTCAAGCATCACTTTGTGGTACTTTATACAACACATCTGAAAACGCACCAGAGGTTGGCATTTAAAAAAGTTTTGTAAGCAGATTTTTCAGACTGTAACGAAACAACAGTCCGTCTACAACTGAGAACCCACAGGATTATTGTTTTCAGTTTTTTTCTATATGATGTTAAACGATGCATGACATCAATTTCCACTGTTATCTCTGCACAGACGGGGGGAAAAAGAGAGATGCAGATGACAGTTTTGGGTTTGCAGCCTATCATTAGACTGCAGCCATGTTTGGTTGCCATGGTTTGTTGTTTTCCACTCTGTCTGTCTGCCTCCCATATATATAAGCAAAGCACACAAATGAATTTTCCTGATGCACACATCAAACAGATAACCTGACCTCATGTTCATTAGCCCAGCCGCAGTGCTTTACATCTGGTCCCGTTTATATTCACAGCTGAAAGTTCAGCATTAAAATATCCATAACTCAGACTAAATTTAGTAACTTTGTATAAATATAAGTTTCGCTACCATTTCGTGTGATTTGAGTTTGAACTTTATAGCCTTGGTGTAAAATGTATGAAGCTGGTGGCAGTTGATGAGCTCGTAATAATGTGAAACAAAGAGCCCACAACCTGTTTTACAGAACAATGAAAAGGCTGTCCCTGTCCTGTAAAACACTGTGAGGTTATGCTGCTGAGTCGCACATGCAAGCCGAAGCAATCGAGCTGAGGTGGCCGTGACTCAGCAGCGTRAACGCACACACCACCACACTGGTGAAGGCACAGGAAACACCCGGCTGCATGAAAGAYGGAGAAGGATCGACGCCCTCGCGCTTCTTCAGGCAATTGACAGGGATCCCATCCGYCTGCCGCTGCGCCACAGCCACAGCCACGCTGCTGCGGCCTCCCTGCAGCTCCGCTTCACGGCACGCATGTCACATGTCTGCGGGCTCACTGCTCTCCGTGCACAAGTCCACGTACGCAGTCTAACGTAAACRTTCAGACTACAATGTCAACACTCGTGAAAAAAAAACGAGACACGGTGAACATGTGCTGCCGCTGGGCTGTCAGGAGTAAATAGAACAAAYGACAGAGACAGAGGACAGATGAGCAGAGGTCACCACAGCTCATTGGGCAGAAAAAGAAAAGGGTGCAAAAGTTAATGTGCTGACAAAGGTTTTCCAGGTTCCTGCTCTCTGAGAGGGAGGACTAAATGCAGGTCTGCTTTCTATATAAATCRAGTCTAAATTTACTTACCCTAAACACGCACACACCCTTAAAACTACACACGTGGTGCACACCTGAGTGACTAGAAACACAGTCAGCAGCCRTTTAGCTGAAATTACAGTCCTTTATCGCAGCTTTTATCTCAACTGAAGTGAATTTAGACGTTGAAAACACAAACTTCTGAGTTTTCTGTACTTTTAGCTCTTATCCAAGAAGTACAGCTACAGTGAGTTTTGTTATTCCACCAGCAGGATTATATCAAAGTTAAGCTTTCTTAAGCCAAATATTCTGACCAACAATAATGGCCTCACAGTTTAGAAAGTTATTATTTTTTTCTGAGATCATCTTATGATGAAAAATGCAAAATTGTATCAATTTTGGTCAAACCTTGCAAACACCATGTGCAATTTCTTACAGTATTTTGAGGTTTGACACTTAGCTACTACCACATCAAATTTTAGCTCAATAATTTAACATTTGACCAAGTTACAGCCATTGTTGTGTTGGCTAATGTGGWTTAGATGAGGTAGTTATTTTAAATTGGACTGACTTCAAAAGGTTAAGCAGCTGCAGATGTACCAACAATGACCGTTAACAATGATAGTTTCAATAAAATACATCCTGTGGTTCATAGGCAGAGTGGTAAAGTAACTAAGTACAAATACTTTGTTACTGTACTTAAGTAGAAAATTTGATTATCTGTACTTGAGTAATTATTTTTCAGCGCACTTTTTACTTCTACTCACTACATTTTTTAAAAAGKTAAGTAGAAAGTTGTTACTCCTATTTTATTCTGAGTTATTACTTAAAAAATACTACCCTGATAAATTGTGTCTCCTGGATAGAGTGAATTTAATTGTGGTTGGATGAGAAGTATAAATATATACAGCGGGTAAAATAAGTATTGAACACGTCACCATTTTTCTCAGTAAATATATTACTAGAGGTGCTAATGACATGAAATTTTCA
>NW_013953092.1:169378-170639 GCF_001266775.1 Austrofundulus limnaeus | reverse complement strand
CAACTCCCCCTCCTGCCCCCCTCTCACTATCATCTCTCTCTTTATTGTTAGCATGTCATGTTTCACCCTCCTTCCCCTGACTTCTCAGGCGGGGTGAAGACTTGTACAGTTCCTCAGTTGGGGTGCTCACTGTTTCACAGGAAGTTGTTGGAAATCTGACGTTGATGGTCGAACAAGTCCTCTACTTCAGCACTGTAACCGTCGCCTGATGATAAAAGTACATAAAAATCAACACAAGTGGAGGCAGATTCAGGCGCAGTGACTGGACATGTTTTACTACCTGCGTGGCAGCCGAAGAGGAAAACTCGCGCTCCGTCGTATTTGCACCGACAGCGCATCACATTGTTCTGGAAGTCGGACTCMGCCATGTCTAAGGAAGGGTTCACCTCCACCTGTTCAGGAGCAGAGATGAAATTAAACTCACTCCTCTGTCTCAAACCTGAAAAGAAGAGTTTTTTTTTAAATAATTCATGATAGTGAAAAGGAGGCAGAGGGGGAGTTGGGGGGAAATGGATGAATTTTAGGACTTTTGGATGTTGGGATGGATTTTAATCAGGCGTTGAACTGTACTTATCACAAACTGTAAGGAAATTAGGGTCTGGTAGAATATTTGAKTTTAGCAAAAAAGTTTTATATTCAGAATCKGYATCAGTTTTATTGCCATTATCAARYAACAGGATTCACAGACTAGAAATTTGCTTCGGCACCTGATCGGCAGCACCTAAAGTCTTGGTACCAGAAGCTCAAAACAAGTGTCAGGAGCAACAGCAGAGAGGGCAAACTGTCACAACTCCCATACTCAACTGTACTTCTCATCCCACAAATGTGGCACCATTTAAAAAGGAAATTAACYGGCTTTCCAACATTGTTACAACAAAGAAATAATCTACTAAACACYATTTTCTTACGTTTTGGGACAAGTTTATCTGTTTACCATCAAAAGTGATTTTTTTTCCCAGTAGAACACATTGTTGCTACTTCAGTTCAGACCAGACGTGTCTGATCCTGGTTCTCCAGGTTCACCAACTAACGTGTTGTACTAGTTTTCATGCTGCAACACACCTGACTCTGACTGAACTACCATCTAGACTGAAAACCAGAGTTCCAAAGTAACTAAGTACAAATACGTTGTTACTTAAGTAGAATTTTTGGGTATCTGTACTTTACTTGAGTAATTATTTTTCAGTCTACTTTTTTACTTCTCCTTACATTTTTTAAAAAAGACAAAAAGTAAAAAGTCGTTACTTTTATTTCATTTTTG
>NW_013953092.1:158420-169368 GCF_001266775.1 Austrofundulus limnaeus | reverse complement strand
GACTTTAACTTTTACCAAAGTATTTTCATGACAAGATACTTGTACTTTTACTGAAGTACCACTTTGAGGAACTTTATATAACACTGGTCATAGGTTTGCTGAGTTTTAATCTTTTTGTGCTTTTTTAAATGCCAGTTAGCTGTGGTAACCAACTTAAATGGGGCTGACTCCAAAGGTTTTTGCAGTTTCWGTTTAACATTCAGTGMTTACTTTCTGTAAGTTTCAGTAAAATCTGTTCAGTGTTTCTTGAAACAAACACACACATATAAATACAAAAACACACCTTTAACGTTCAGTGATGGAGGGTAATTATGTCGTTGAATGCTTCGTGTGCGTTGGTCTTACCTGAAATATGTATTCACCAGGTCGCACGTCTGTGATGTCAACCCACTGACAGTCGATGTCATGRCGGTACGTGTCCCAGCAGCCCACAGAGATCCCCTGATCTCCCATGTTGTAGCAGGCAAATCGCTTATGGAGGCCTGAGTTGGAAATATACAATGAATGTTTTTCATGAAATTTTTTTTGTGAGAAACAGGGAGAGATTTTCATGTGGGAAACAAGCTAACAGCTAGTCAGAGAGTAGACTCATGCCATCGAAAACAAGTCAAACTTTAAAAACAACTTGTTCATGTGAATGTTCTTTTGTAAAGTTTTTTTTTTTTTTACGATGCATCACTTTCACATCCACTGGTKATTTACAAAGACAGTTCTGTTTGTACACACCACAGGTCAGCTGTGATGGAAACTGTATCATAACTAACAGGCGTAAAAGTAATGTGTAAAAATTCACAAAATGGCTYCATCTTGAGCGTCTTCTAGGTTTGAGTTGTTTTTGATGGTGGAAAGTTGTCAGTCATTAGCTTGACTTCTGCATGAAAATTTCTTCATCCATCATTGTGACTTCTGACTTGTCTGGTGCAGGTAGAACACYGACTACACTCTTTACAGAGAACATCTTAAAAAGTCAGAGATATTTCTTCAAAGCAATTTTTTGTCTTAAAAAATACTTAATAAGTTACACTTTCCTATATTGTATTTTCTTATTTCTCTTTCTCACATTTGTGCAGCTGTGAGCACATCTGTTTGAT
This sequence comes from Austrofundulus limnaeus, assembly GCF_001266775.1. Lineage (NCBI taxonomy): Eukaryota > Metazoa > Chordata > Actinopteri > Cyprinodontiformes > Rivulidae > Austrofundulus > Austrofundulus limnaeus. The sequence goes on along the minus strand of NW_013953092.1, from coordinate 168,277 downwards.
GTGTTGTTAATCTATAATCACACTTTACCCTCAGGACAGTAGGTATCCTCCAAACAAAAACTGGCTTTGTGACCTTCGGCTACTTTTGTCCCATTGAGAGTGAGGAGGTCRTAGTGGGTGAACACCTCAATACTGTGGTAGTGCCTGAAACGAATACACAAAGAAAGAAAAATAACACAAAGTTATAAAAAAGACACAAAGGACAGCTCTTTATTCAGCATGTTGTTGTTTTTGTTTTTATTCTTTTAGATAAAAGAAACTCTTTTAGTTTGAAATATGGCTGCCGCAAATTCTGTTTTGGTTCTGCGACGGTGTCTGAAAAAAACGGGAGAACTCGGGGGAAAATGGAAGATATCAGTTTTGTGTGGTTCTTTCGATGCAAAGCCGTTCCCAGAAAAAAAAAACTAAATACTACCAAAAGTGAAAGTCAAACCTTGTGTTTGCTGGTTGAGTGGGCAGTGGTTGTGACCGAGCTTTTCGTTGTTTGGACACAGAACCACAACAGCTGAGATAAGAAGCCAGGCTGCTCTGACTGGGAACAACTGGGTTAACCAGGAAGTTGGATGTTTATTGTCCTCTCCATCTCAGAGTTGTGTTTATCGTGTCAGATAACAAACTTTTATAGATGTTTGACTATTTATAGTCCACATCCAAGGAATATAAGAGTCCCGTGTGCTTATTTCACTTTCTAAATCACAAGTTGTCGAATAGGACGGCACCGTGGCTCAGTTGGTAGAGCTGATGCCTCTCAGCAAGTAGAGGTTGTCAGATCAAATCTCAGCCCGAGTAGAGTTCGTATGTTCTCTCTGTGCATACATGGGTTTTCTCTGGGCACTCCAGTTTCCATCCACAGATGAAAAACATGAATGTCAGGTTAATTTGTAACTCCAACTTTGTGTCTATGTGTGGCCCTGTGATGGACTTTTACCAGGTTGTACCCCACCCCTCATGCAGTGATATGCTGGATTTGGGCACCAGTGACCCTGAAAGGAAGATTCAAGTAAAAGATAATGGATGGAAGTTATCATTCAAGTATTCATTCAAACAGAAAACAGCAATCAGTGAACCCACCTCAAATCAAAACCAAACAGGGAAATCTAATAGAAATGGTCTCCACCTACAAATACCTAGGTTTCTACATTGATAGTGAACTGTCTTTTAAAACACACATCTTCAAAATGGCCTCTAAACTCAAACTGAAGCTAGGCTTCTTCTTCAGAAACAAATCCTGCTTCACATGCAAAGCAAGGAGAATATTTGTAGCTGCTACATTCATGCCGATATTAGATTATGGTGATGTGCTGTACATGAGTGCTGCATCAAAATACCTCCAGTCCTTAGACTCCATTTACCACAGTGCTCTTCTGTTCATTACTGACTCCACTTATTAGACTCATCACTGTGAGCTTTATGTCAAATCTGGCTGGACATCTCTCAACGCCCGCAGATACACCCACTGGATATCCATCATTTACAAGACCCTACTAAACCTAGTCCGTCATACCTTACCTCCTTGATACAAACATCACACAGTCATTACTCCCTGCGCTCTAACGATCTAGTCCTCCTGTCAGTGCCTCCAGTCAGAACTGAACTAGGAAAARGAGCATTCAGCTTCGCAGCCCCCTCAGCCTGGAACAACTTACAGACAGATCTGAAACCGTCAACACTCATCCCTCCTAGATCCTTCATGTCAACCGTAATAGATAACGTCRTCAGGAAACTTGACCGTTGCAGATGTTTCTAAACATTACCTATCCATTAAACGTAACTCGTTTTTTTTTTACTGTATCTACTCAAACAATGTCTGTCTGTTTTTATACATTAACTTATTTTTTTCTCACCTAAATTTCTTTTCATGTCTACCAAATACTGTAAATACCTGTAGAATTCTGTCTTATCCAGATGTTTCTGAACTGCCAACATCTATTTATCGTGATTGTAGTTTTTTTCTTTCCTTATTTCGTTTTGATCAATGCAAATGCTTTGTCAACTACTGTGTGACGTGTGCTGATGACCACTTGACCAGGTCACCCTTGTAAAAGAGATCTCGATCTCAACGGGCTCTACCTGGTTAAATAAAGGTGATTGATTGATTGATTGATTGATTGATTGATTGATTGATTGATTGATTGATTGATTCAGCTTAGGCTGCAGAGATTAAATTTTTCTTTATCATATGCTACATCAGAACCAGGTACTTTGTGTTGGACTGAACAGCAGTGTGTCTTGTTCCAAAAATCAAAACATAATTCCATGTTTTTTAAAGTAAACACCACTAAATTGTAAGATCTGGCTGTGATGAAAGCAAGAAGGGCACTTTTTATACTGTAGGTCAAAGAGACAGATTAACACCGTAGRTGTTTACATGTTACTGTCGTTGCTGTCAAGCTACACCAAATAYGATTCAGAGAATTACAAAATGTTGATGTAAATTGTGCATTTTTTATTGAAGTGTAAAATAATATACTRTAATCTTTATCTATAGTTGTGCATTTCTGCTGAGACTTTTTCTTTGGAATAAAATTAAGGAACGCACGAGTTAGATGTGAGAGTTAAAAAAAAAAGAAAACTTTCAAAATATAGTAAGAAGTCCTTAYCGCATCGCAACAAAAAACTGACCATGTTTTGTTATTCTCAGATTTATGGTGCACAAAGTTAAAAAGTGGTCCGTGTTTGGGATTTAGTGACCGCACACACAGACTGCATTCCTATAGCCATTTTGGTCATTCAGACACTAGTTCTTGTCTACTTCAGGGCACACCATTAATCTCTCTGTAGTCTATTGTAGTCTGCACATTTAGTCCCAGTAGAACTATCAAATGATTTTATAAACTAAAAGTCCCAAGGTTCTGCTGAGAGGTCCAGCAGTTCTATGAGGTCGTTCTACAATAAATGTCTGCACTGTCCTGTTTTTTTTTCTTCTTTACCTGTGGCACTGATGCCATGTCCAGCTGTCTCTGGTGGCTCGTGGCCTGAAGTCAGCGAGGCCCATGTTCATAATGCGGGAGGAGAAGCGCAGTAGGCGCCGGTAGCCGTAGGGCCAGTTCATCCTGGCAGCAGAGGACGACAGGCAGTTCTCCTCGTTAGCGCAGGTCAACAGGTGGAGCGGTCGGTCCTCCAAGTAGGCCGTCTCCTGGACAAGCTGAGCATCCACCACCAGGTCAGGAGCAGCTGCAAGAATAACAAGCTGATGAAAACTACGGTACATACTTTTAATGTTGTGTGAGAAATCATTTAAATTAATAAAATAACAAAATTTTAAAAAATATGTTATTCACAACGTATTGTGATTACATTCTAAAATTTTCCACATTTTTACAGAATTTGGGCAAACCTTAGCTGCTAAGTAGCTAATCTTGCTAATTCAATAGATTTAAACTTTAGCTTCTTTGTAGCTAAATTTTACTTGTTAACCTCAAGTTGAKCTAAAGTTAAAGAGATGTCTTCAACACCACAATCCAAGTTTGTAATTTCTTTCAAATATTTAAGTTGGGCCCTGGGTCGATCTCTGCTAAACATCACAGAATGATCAGACCAAGTACTTAGCCTGCAGGTAAAAGTTTCTTTCTGGTCTGCCTTTTGCAGAGGGTGACAGAGAGCCATCGCCTAGGTCCCCTGCAGTTGGTACTCTTTCCCCTGCCTCTGARGAGCCGGTCTTGTCTCTGTCACCTGGTTTTCTGTGGGACGACAGGTGACACACCCTCTCATCAGGGGATCTTTGACGATCCTCTGGCGGTCCTCCACCCTTGCGGCTAAACATCTCCTCTGCTGGCAGATCAAGAGCATTCTGGCATCGCTCTCTGATCTGTTGCTCCTGCCTGGCCCTGGAGGGTCCTCGCGTACGCTCTAAAGATTTAGGCCGCCCATCCTCTCACCCCTCSTGTTTTCTGTTCCTGAGTTGCTTGTTCTGGTGGTTCCTGAGGCTCCTGTGTTGGCGGTTCCTGTGWGCCCTGGGTCGGCTGCTGTCGCCTCTTTGTCCCCTGGGTCRGCTGCCATGGCCTTTTCATAMCCTGGGTTGGCTGTCATCGCCTTTTCATTCCCTGGGTCGGCTACCATCACCYTTTCATACCCTGGGTCAGCTGCCGTCGCCTCTTTGTCCCCTGGGTCGGCTGCCATTGCCTTTTCATACCCTGGGTCAGCTGCCATCGCCTTTTCATTCCCTGGGTCGGCTACCATCGCCTTTTCATACCCTGGGTCAGCTGCCATCACCTTTTCATTCCCTGGGTCGGCTACCATCGCCTTTTCATACCCTGGGTCGGCTGCCATCGCCTTTTCATACCCTGGGTCAGCTGCCATCGCCTTTTCGTACCCTGGGTCGGCTTCCATTGCCTCTTCATCCCCTGGGTCGGCTGCCGTCACCTCTTCATTCCCTCAGTCAGCTGCTTTTGCCTCTTCTCCCAGGTGGTGGCCTACAGGCCAAGTTAGATGTCCCTGCTTCTGTAAAAGGTAGTGTTGGATTGGCTTCACTCCAATAAGTTCTCCTGTCATTCTGGAGTAAACTGCATGCTCTCGTTAGCTGCAAGATATTTTTGGTGGCMAAATTTGTTTGCAAAAKTCAAGGAGTTCATGGCAGCCTGTCCTACCTGTACCCATTGTAAAAGTAGAAACCAACCCCCTGCTGGACTGTAGCAAACATTATCTGCTCCTGGTTGACCCTGGTACCACATTGCTCTAGATTTCATCACTGGTCCGTTTAGTCACTGGTCTTCCCCCTCCCAAGGTAATACAGTCATATTAACTGTTGTAGATCRTTTCTCCAAGGCTGCCCATTTGTACCTCTGCCTAAGCTCCTGTCCACCTTCGAAATGGCCCAACTCCTTGTACAGCATGTTTTTAGAGTTTAAGGAATCCCTATGGACGTGGTGTAAGACAGAGGACCACAGTATGTCTCACAGGTGTGGAAGRCTTTTTGCAACACTCTTGGAGCCACCACCAACCTCTCATCTGGTCCAATTGGACAAACTGAGCATTGTAATCAGGAGCTCGAAGCCGCTCTCTGTGTGGCCAGTAACAACGCCTCTACGTGGKCTCAACACCTCATTTGGGTAGAGTAAGCCCACAATACTCACACATCCTACTGGTCTGTCTCGTTTTGAAGCCTCCCTGGGCTACAACCCCCCTCTCTTTCCTAGTGTGGAGTCTGATTTTTCAGTCCCCTTGGTTCCAACATCATCTCCGCAGGTGTTGGCAAATCTGGCGACAGACCAAGGAGGCCCTGCTGAGGATGGCTGAGCAAAATAAGATGGCAGACAGACACCACACCACGGCTCATACCTACCATATCGACCAGAGTGTCTGGCACTCCACTAAGGATATCCAGCTCAAGGACACCCCAAGAAAGCTGACCCCCCATTTTATAGGACCTATCCCCGTGGAGTGCATTACTAACCCCTCAGTAGTATGTCTGACTTTGCCCACCTCTATACGCATACATCCCACTTTTCATGTGTCACAGATCAAGYCAGTCACTGAGAGTTCTCTCTGCCCACTGTCCACTCCAGCAGGTCCTATTCCTAGGTCCTATATTCTGGACCCCTCCCTTGTTTCTGCTTTTTACAGGGCCCACCTGGAGAAGCATCCAAGATCGCCTAGAGGCGATTGCTAAGGGGAGGGTACTGTGATAATTGATGTTTCTGCTTCCATGTTTCCTGATTCGTTCCTGGCTCTGATTACCTACATCTACAAGTGATCCTTCTTATGAGCTCCTGAGGTTTGAAAGACTCAMTTGTCATCTTGGTCTTAGCTGATGCAWCACATCATCAAGGTAGTWTCTTGCAGCYGCTCAGTTATTCTAACTTACCTGAGTTACCTGGTCCATGATTTTGTCCTCTTCAAGGTTCTTGCCACAGTGTGCCAAAGTGTGCCTGTGTCTGTGAACCACCTTTTCCACTAGTGCCACTTAGTGAAGTGTCGGAAYGGGTCAGTTCGGGTGCTTTTCCATTGACGTTCCAGTCCGGTTCCAGTGGGTGTGATTTGGATGGTTGGTGGAGGTGGTTTTTGGGTTTTCAAAAATGAGTTAATGCACAAAATGAGAGATGGAAACACATTTGCCAAATAAGTTCTGAAATTTAAAAAAATTTGCTAAAAATTTGAATTAAAGTTGAATGGAAACATGACTAATGTCACTGCTACAATTGAAACATTGGCACCTCGAGTTGTTGTAAAAGCAGCTCAGACGCAACCAGTGACTCCACTCCCTAGCCAATCAGTGACGAACAGTGTTCTGATGTCACATTTTGGTGTCAACTGGGACCACTTGGAACCACAACAAAGTAGGTACTAAAAAAAGGGCTGGTTTTAAGAATATGGCCTAACGGACATGGCTTGGAACCATACCGACACTACACTAAGTGGCACYAGTGGAAAAGGGGCAAAAAAGTGCCTTACCTTGAAATTCACCTGGCCACTCAGCCTAAAAGACAATACTCACYTGTTGGTCCCACCTCTCCTCCACGCTGGTCTTCTGGACGTCTCGCTTGTTACCTACAAAGACAATTTATCTTAAAGCCTGGACTCACCTTGTCACTTCCCCACTCTTTCAGATCCAGATCCTCCCTACAGCACCTGTAAATAAAGTCCCTTACCTTTTTGTAGTAGTGTCTGGTTTCTTGGTTCCACTCAGCCCTGACAATCCCTGATCCTTGTCATTACTCATTTCACTTTGTTTTAGTGTTTCAAACACATGAATACATATTGAAGTGTTAATTTTGTATTTTTAACACTCATTGTACTATGATGTTTTTCGACTCACTCTCAACACACGTGACTCCTGCAGCTCTGCCATTTCCTCCTCGGGGACAGTAGACATGGGTATTTCTGCGACACTGCTGGACAGACATCTCGGTGCCGATGCAGTGAGTCCCACTWAGTAGCACCTCACTGGCATCTGAAGACCCCGGCCAGTACCAGGTCTCCTGCACAGAGACACAAGAACAGAATGGAGATTTGGATCCTAAGGCCCTCTAGAATAACAATAAAAAAGCCCGAGAGCACAGAGCAGCCTCTGCAGTAAACACCAAAACCCATTTTTTTATAGGTACTATCAGTATGCATTATCACATTTTCCACTCCTTATTCACAATTTTAAAACTGCTTGTTAAATGTTCCCAGCAGCCCCCCCATCACAGCGCACTTAAGCTGCCTTTTCCATTCACTGTTCTATTTTCAGTTTGTTTGCTGTGCGAATTTCCCCCCAGCTCTCTCCTCGCCTCACTTTCCCTCTTTTATTTTCGGTGCAGTGGAAGTGGACGTTTGAGAACCCTGTAATTACTTCAGGCCTCAGTAATAACACAGCAGTCACACAAACGCCAGGATGGTAAGAGAATAAGAGAGAAAAAAAGAGAGAAAGARAGAGAGAAAGAGMGRGAGAGAGAGGTGGAAACACAAGAACACAAAGAACAAAAAGTTCAGAAGCAGAAGGCCACTTATTAAAATCAAAAGGCCCGCAGTCTGATGAGCTTACCTGATGAGCTCTGGAGGCAAATCCCAAACCCAGTTGTCGGCAGACCACCATGGCTTCGTTGAGACCAAAGTTCTCGCTGCAGACCGAACCCCAACGCTTCACTCCTCCAACCTCCATCAGCACCTCTACACGGCCCTCCCCAGGATCTCTGCCCCCTGCCAGACGCACCTGAATGTGAAAGTTCCTGTCAGTGTGAGCGTATAACTGTTGTACACACACAGAGGGATGTTTTTTTTGTGTGTTTTGCTCACAGTGGCCTGAACGCCAGTGTTGGGGACGTTGCAGCGCACGGCTACGTCTTGATTGTGTTTGCAGGTGTACAGAGGCACGGGGCTGTAGCGACAATCTGTGATTGACCTCTCCCTGCCAGTGCACTGAACGCTGTTCATGTGGATGGGACCGGTACCTAAAAGAGAGGGAAGGGGAGAGAGAGAGAGAAGGGTTGGGCTGATTGACCACATCTAAAGAGTGATACTCTCACATGAGGACACATAAAACCTGCYGGCCTGTGAGTTGGATGTCTGATGTGGCTCAGAAGCTGAGATTTGCTTTACAGACCAAAAATAGATTTAAAACTGCAAAAGGGAGAGAAATCTTTAAACAGATCTGTGTTTGTGTAGGTGCACGAGGCCCAGGCAAAAGCCTTTTAAAGCCCTATAATTAGGCTTCAAATAGTGAATGATGTCATCCAGCTTTGCTTTAAATTGTCTTTGCTGACTGTACAACGGTGGTGCCTTTACACTAYATTTTATACATATACACAGCTCATGTTTAAAGCCACGTTGCTCCATTTTTACATTTAATGTTCTTTACACTGTGTCTCCTAGTTTATTATAGTCCTAAAGCAGCACTCAGATGCTTTCCATGAATTATTTAATTAAGAAAAGTAGAGAGAAGGAAGCAYGCTTGCTTTTAAAGGACATGCTAGTTGCTCATTTGGGTAGAAAGATAATGGGAGGAAATGAGGACGATTACAGAATGACTGCTGAGGTATGGCAAGCAGAAGGAGGAGAAGGGAGTGTGAGAAAGAGGGTCCGTGCTGTTTTGTAGGGAAATGTTGAACTCGACTTGTGCCGATCCAGTGGCTAAACTTTCTCGCCCACAACAAAAGCCCAACCAGAACAATTACATGTGTTTGCTCCAGCTCCGTGCTGATTGCATGACATCCTCATTTCAAAGCTGAGCAAACTGTTCTCATTCGATWAGTTTATTTTGACAACAACACATGCCGTTCCTTCAGTCGCCTGACCCTCCKAGCTTCGTTTACACTTGTATAATTGGTCATGGGTAGAGTTCCTCAACAATCAGTTTCTGGGATGGAAGCAGACGTCAGGCTGTAATCATTTTCTCTGGGTTTATTTGTCTCCTAACATTCATGAAGTTGAAGCTCACATGAGTAGCAGCTGTTAAAGCTGTGAGGTGTTTAGTCTAAAGCAATGAGTGAATAAAGCTAATCATACTCTGCGTGCGTGCTGAACTCTGGCATTCATCTTAAGTGTAGACCATTTAGAAAATAACTGCTTACCAAATTTAGTTTGTAGTGGTTTGAACTTATTGTTAAATTGTTTTATGAATGAGGCTCTCTTTCCATACAAAAGTATAGTTTAATGAAAACATAAAGGTCTTTAAAAAATATAAAAATAACAMCAAAAAAGTTAAGATAAATTAGAGTGGAAAATTCTACCAAAACACAGTGTGAATGCTGAGAGCTGAATGACTTCACTGAAATTTACTAAAGAAGCTAAAATGAGTTGTTACAGTTAAACAAATCAGAAATATAGCTAAAAGCTAAAGGAGCAAAACACTAGCCTAAAGCTAAGATGAGCAGATTGCTAGCTACAGGTTAAATGTRGCAAATGCAGGTAAAATTTAAAAGGAGCAAAGTAGTAGCTGGAAGCTAAATTTATCAAAACACTAAGTAAAAATGTGGAAAGTTAACTAAAAATCTAAAAGTAGCAAAAAGAAGCTAAATGGTAAAAGTAGCAAAATGCTATGTAGAAGATAAATACAGAAAAATGTTATATAAAATAAGCAAAATGTTCGTTAAAAGCAGTAAAATAATGATGATGGCTAAAAGCCAAAAGGATTAAAAAAACTAGCTAAAGGATAAAAGTAGCTACGTAGCTAAATGTAGCACAAGGTAAAAATATACATTAAATTAAAGCCAGTAAGCTAGATTTCAAATGTATATCTGTTTTGATTAATTGAAATTATCTGAAAATTTTCTGTGGAAAATATTTGGAATATATTTAAAAATTTGTGAAAAACATAAAAGTTACACAAATCAAAAGTCATAGAACCCAACTCCTGAATGAACTGAATGTTTTGATGTATAAAATAGCTGAAACAGCACAATCTATGCAGAAGTAATTAGATAACATATATATATATA
>NW_013953092.1:156614-158223 GCF_001266775.1 Austrofundulus limnaeus | reverse complement strand
TATATATATATATATATTCTAGAAAGATTTTCAAAGTGCAGTATTTTTTTACCCTGCCCAAGTTGAGCCCTGGTCAGAGCCTCTTTAGCCGTCCCAAAGCCCAGTTCTCTGCAGACCACGCTCGCTGCAGCCAAGTCCCACAGGTGGTCACACACTGTGCCCCACTTGCCCTCCTTCAGCACTTCGACTCGACCCTCTCCAAGACGAGGCCCGGCCTTCAGACGAACTACAGGCTGGAACAAAACAGTTCCTAATCAATAAAATGCTAATTTCATATTAGCTACATGCTGTGATTTCTTCACCAATTTAGTTAATTTACAACAGYGTTTATTTTTTTCATATTCAGCTGTTTGTGTGAATAAAAACAATGAAGTATTTTGTAATAGTACATCAAAGCATTGGATAGCATCCATGCTAAAAAAATATATATATTTAAGCACTTTTCTAATATATTTTTAATCAGTCAAACAAAAAAAAAACATTTTATATGATATTTATGTAGTATTTTTTCAAAGATGTTCCAAACATTTTATTTTTTTATTTTTAAATTTTTTTTTGTCTTGCCAAACGTTTGGTTGCCAGATCAGCTCCTTCACTAGTTTGGGAGAACAAACAAGTTGAATCCTATATCAAAAATATTCTGAGTTATTTTATTGAACTTCTAACAAATGAAACTATTATTTAAACATCCTTCAGATGTAAAGTTTATTGATTTAGCTTTTTACTTAAAACAGATTTCATGATTAGATTGGATTTGTCTAAATGTGTGATTAAATTAAGTGTGTGGAGAAAATAAGATGAAAACATGAAAAAATGTTTACCCTATTTTAAACCATATAATGAGAACAGAAAATCACTATTTCTCAGTGAAGACCAAACAGCTGGCATCAAGAGAGCATGCTCAACAGTTTTATGTTAAAAAAGTAAAACAATTTTCATTCACATCTGAAAGGTCTAATATTTAGATCTACTCACATTCTGCTGTTGTTTCAAGAACAAAACAGTCAAATTGTATTTTGAAGTTTAACATTTCTTATATCATAAACTCTTTGCAGTCAAACTAACCGTTACAGCTGGAGGAGCTGGAGCTCTGCCGTGTTGTGGCAGCTGGAAGCCAGGGGTGCAGCGGACCACAGCGTGCATGCCCCCCCTGCATGGARCATCACTCCTGGGGAGGTGGGCTACGCACTGTGCTAAGGACACCTCCTGACCCTGGCACTGCACCTTCTCCACCCAGTAAGCCTTCTTACTGATCTGCGTCCTCAGTCTGAAGCAGAAAGGAAAGGACAAGTCAAGAGACAGGACAGTGTGTGAACCTCTTTGGGTTAAATAAAACAATGAAGCAAAAAAGCAGAATTTACCTTGATGAAGGGTCGGCTAACTTGGAGTCCCAAAGTTTCCTGAAGAGCAGAAAAGTCATATGTTTATTTATTTGTTTGTTTTCTAACAGCTGGAGCCTTGAGTAGACTAAACAAACCATTCTATACATTCCCACAGTTTTCCCTGGTCTCTTTGTTCAATCATACGTCTTCCTTTTCCTTAAAGGGATCCATGATTAGTTGTAACATCAGACTTTATTTGATAAACATATATTTTAACTGTAAAATAA
>NW_013953092.1:149521-154660 GCF_001266775.1 Austrofundulus limnaeus | reverse complement strand
TGGAACAAACAACAAAACAGGATATATGGTAAAGTAGACATTATCAAACCCTTTTTCACATTTATATCTTTCAGCTGGGGYCTATATAAAGTGGCACTGCAATACTTTGGTCTGAATTCCTTCTTATTGTGACTTTCAGCACTACTGGAGACTCAAAGTACACAACAAAATGTGTTAAAAAAAACTGTTTACATGATATTTCCCCTGCCATGCTCATGTGTGAAGGGTGGCAAATGTTCCATGATTTGGAAGAAGAAAGGGTTAAGGACGTTGGATTTAAAGTGCCTGTGACATACATATTCTTAAAATACAAAAAGTCAAAGAAAACATCTTTATATTTAAGAAACCTGACATTTTGTAACATAACTGGCATATTTTCTTTTGAACTTGGCTCAGCAAAAGTGAAACAGGAAGTGACATCAAAGGGAAATATTTAAGAAAAGGAGCTCTCTGGTCTTTGTTTATTGAAATAATATTATTCAAACTCTAACTCCTCTTCATCTGTCCCTGATAGTGACTCAATAATAATAATTATAATTATAATATTAGAAATATCAAATTCTTCTCTACAGTCTTTGTTGTTAGCCATTTTAATAACACTCTGTTCACATGCGGACATTCCTCTTTGACGTCACTTCCTGTTATTTTATACGCAAATATCTCAACAACAGATCATCCCAGCGACTTAAAAAATTGTTTTCTAGTATGYTATTAATGTTGTCTTTCCAAAAATGCATTCATATTTATTACAAAAATTGGATGTCACAGTCACTTTAARCCTAGAATATGATGTTTGTCAAGGGCTTTTAGTTAAAATTATTTGCTGAGCGTTAGAAAAGAATCTGCCTGCAGGTTCACCAGGAAATTATTTTAACTTCATGTTTCAAATGTTCTTACTCTAAAAACACAACAGTGGTTAAAATATTCACCTGTGGAATGAAACCTCTATCAGATTTGTTTAAAGCAACATATTTTTGCTAGACTATGTTTTTTTCAAACATTTTTAAGTGTTTAAATGTAAAAAAAAACTGGACTTTCTTTTTGATTTCATGAAGATATTTTTTGAGAAAGTTACATTTAAGGCTTTAAGCAAGTTAAGTGATTGGATCATTTTGGCTTGTGTCTTTTCTGTGTGTGTGTTTGTGTGTGTGTGTGGCGTTGTTTTTCCTACATCATGGGGCCCAGTTGGGCCCCACAACTTCGGAGGCTGATTTTGGGTTGGGTTTAGGACCAAGGTGTATATTGAGTTTAGGTTAGTTTTAGGGTTAGTGGTCAGAGTTAGGATATAAAATTACCAAAAAAATGAATGAAAGTCAATGGACAGGCCCCACAAGGATATAAAAACAAGTGTGTGTGTGTTTGGGGGCGGGTTGTTTCTGGTGACATTTGGGGGGCAGTTTTAAGACAAAAATCCTACATTTGGGGACAACTGGTGCATTTTGGGACAAAAGTCGAGTCCCCATTTGGTTTAAATGCCATTGGTGGGTTGGGGGTTTGGTTTAGGACCAAGGTGTGAATTGAGTTTAGGTTAGTTTTAGGGTCAGGGGTCAGGGTTAGGATATAAAATTACCAAAAAAATGAATGAAAGTCAATGGACAGGCCCCACAACGATATAAAAACAAGTGTTTTTGTGTGTGTGTGTGTGTTTGGGGGCAATTTTAAGACAAAAATCCTACATTTGGGGACAACTGGTGCATTTGGAGGCAAAAGTCGAGTCCCCATTTGGTTCAAAATGCCATTGGTGGGTTGGGGGTTTGGTTTAGGACCAAGGTGTGAATTGAGTTTATTTTAGTTTTAGGGTTTGTGGTCAGGGTTAGGATATAAAATTACCAAAAAAATGAATGAAAGTCAATGGACAGGCCCCACAACGATATAAAAACAAGTGTTTTTGTGTGTGTGTGTGTGTTTGGGGGCAATTTTAAGACAAAAATCCTACATTTGGGGACAACTGGTGCATTTGGGGACAAAAGTGGAGCCCCCATTTGGTTTAAATACCATTGGAGGGTTGGGGGTTGGGTTTAGGACCAAGGTATGAATTGAGTTTAGGTTAGTTTTAGGGTCAGATAGGCAACTGTGAGGTTAGTTTTAGGGTTCGTGGTCAGGGTTAGGATATAAAATTACCAAAAAATGAATGGAAGTCAATGGACGGGCCCCACAAGTATATAAAACAAGTTTTTTTTGTGTGTGTGTTTGTTTGTTTGTTGTTTGCACCACTTAAAGTCCTCTATAAAGCAACAGTAAATCAAAATGAGAGAGGCAGACTGTGAGGGAGTGTTGGTTGATGGTTGGGAGGCAGAGAAAGAGGGGTGAGAGTGCTACCCGGATAATTGCCTGCTCCGCTTGGCAGTGTCTGCTCTGCGGTTCAGCAGTAGCATGTTGGTTCACACACAGCAGACATGCAAATATGCAACGCAGAACTCTGCCTTGCCTCTGTAAAAACTGAACGTTTATGAAACTGAAAGTTGCCAGAAACGTTATGGGTGCATGCTGGGTAACACGGCACAAGTGATGTCAGACTGAAAGTCTGAAGTTTTTATGAGAATGGGGCTAACTTTGTGGGGAGAGGAAAGGTTTTCAGATAGGTTTCATTCTGAAAGCTAAAAATAAGGAGTGTGATTTTCTCTGACAGGATGGGAACTGATTTAAGACCCTGCTGCTTATTAAGTCATTTAAAAGAACGTTTGTGAACCACAGCAAAGAGGCTGTGATCACAGAGCTATTAAACATTTTAAGCAGGAGAAAACTCTCTTATTCCATTGGATTTTCAGCTCAATGCTAGGAGTTTCAGTGCAGCTTTGACAACACAATACCAGAAGCCACAGTGGAAAGTAAAGCTGACTGTTGGGAAAGCAAAGATAACCTGTTATTATAGGAAACTGCACAAACGCAAAGCTGCTAAACTGGATGAATGGGCTCCATTGGGGAAAAGGAGGTTTCCATACTGATCCCATAACCGTCCCTGGATGGTCCAATCAAACCTCACTGGAAAAACGAAACATCTCAAAGGGGTCGTAATGATGCCCTTTCCATAAAAAGTTGGTTTTAGAAGAACTTCCACAAAGCCATTAAGTGCCGACTTCACAAAAGCTGGGAACGGGAGAAACAAAGAGCAGGGGGTGGAAGTAAACTGSAGAAACTGATGGAGTTGGTGTCAGCATCAAAGAGACTGGATGTGATGAAACAATGGAACTTGGAAATAAATTTGCMTTTTGTCCATCCAGCAGAGCGAAGGAAGGATTTAAACATCTGCAAAAATGAGCTGGGAGAACTTAATGGGACAGAGACAAAGGCAGCAACTCCAGAAAAAAAAAAGAAAAGAAAAACAACAAGGACACAGAAGGAAGTGCTGATTTAGCAGTTCTCAGCACACTCAGCTTAGAAAATCTTAGGGATTTTCTTAGACTATAATCACGGCTGCTTAAATGGACTAAACCCACAAGAAAGTTYAGGCTGCAAGAAAGATATAAAGTGACGTCTGGATTTAAAACAGTTTTGGAGCATTTTATGAAAAAAATTATTGTTTCAACATTTTAATTGAACACTGACACTAAATATCAGTATATGATTGTACACTTAGTTAAAAAATCAAATCAAATGTTAGTAAAAAAAACATCAATTTCTTCTCAACAAGCCTATCTTTGGTCCGTGACTGCGACTCATGTAAAAGACATTAAAAGAGGGAGCAGCAAACTGCTTCTCCGCCTTTTAAACTAAATCTGGTAAATGACTGCTCGGCTTACTGTAGCCATAAATATAAACTATAATCATAACCTAAACTGTGTGCAGGCGTCTTGACATGACAGATACATTTAAAAAAAGAAACAACAGTTAATCAAACTGTGCAAACAACTGCTGCAGTCTTAACCTGGCCAGACTTGTTGAGTCATGGTTATCTCTGGAGCAAAAAGATGTATAWATAAACAAAAATGAATGCACTGCTACAGTCGAGTTTCTTTACTGGACAAAGCATCGACCTGCTGAAACAAACCAGTCCACTCGTGATGATTAAAAATCTACAGAAATCATTTCACTTAATAATCTGAAAGCACAAATCCTAACTTAAAGCTAGCACTTAAATATCTTCATGGATATTTTGTTATAATTCCACTTAAGTCTAATCTGAAAGTCATCAATATATTTGAACAAACCCAAAAACTTTTGTCTTAAAAACCAAAATGCTGTATCGGTTCAAAGAAATGACCAAACCAGGATGGACACATAATCTAACAAGATACTACGGAAACACCTTTTATAAACAACTACKAATGCTGATGCTGATGTAGAGCAGTTTCAACGTAAAATTGGAGTAGAAAAATAATAAAATGTCTTAAGACAGAGGGTGTTTAATTAAACTCACAGAAATGACAGTAGTCTGCGTCACATTTAGCAGCTGAAAAGTTCAGCATTTAGAGGTGAAGAGTTTGGTGGTGAAGCCAAATAACATCCTCTCCTGTCCTACTGATGATGTGTTAAACTCTTCTTATGTTCAAGTAGATTTCAGTCATTGTTTGTTGAAGTTTACATATAAAAAAGTACTTGGTCATAATAAAAAAAACATCACTGCAAAGGTTTAAAGAGACAGTATTACCTATGTACCACATTAAACTGTCTTTTTACTGAATGACCTGCTAACCAAACAACTTCCCACAGAAACACTTCACTTGGAAGGTTRTGTTACACTAAAAAAATAAAAATTGCATTGGATTTACTTAAATAAATTATGTCAACAGGTTTTATTCAACTGAATTGAGTAAATCTAACACAATTATTTCACATTCACTTATGAAGTAAATGAAAAAATTGCTTTAGATTTACTCAGTTGAGAAGAATCTGTCTTGTTTGATTTGTTTTTAAAAAAAATTACACTTTTGTTTAAAAGAAACTGAGTAAATTGTTTTACATTTGCTCAACTCAGTTTAGTGGAACCAGTTGACATAAATTCAACACTTCATTTTTAGAGTGTGCCTTTCGTTTTATTGTTTTGTTTACTACAAAGAATGCTGCTCTTTGTTTATGGGCAACAGCCAGCTTTAAAAAAACATCGAAAATTTATTCCAGATTTGAGTTAATTTGCTGTTTATCCCACAAATCTTGGGAGTTTTGTGTTCAAACTACATTTTAAATATATAAACTCTTCTT
>NW_013953092.1:140044-149502 GCF_001266775.1 Austrofundulus limnaeus | reverse complement strand
TATATATATATATATATAATGTTTCTATAATTATAATTCAAACGTCTGATGAACCTGCTACTGATGGTGTTTGGGTAAAATATTTCACTCCCTCTAACCTCTCTGATCTGTTTATTGCTGGAGAAAATATTTGTTTCAGTCATTTCCCACATGGGGTGGAGGTTAGCAAAAAACAACAACAAACATTTATGTCCTCGCTCCGTTTTTATACAAGCTGCTCGGCAAAGGAACATGATGTTTCTCTTGATGATTCTGAGGTATTTTTTCAAAGCTGTTATCTAGAAAAACACAGGTTTAGTTTTAATTTGTGAAGATTAAAGCTTTTGTTTCACCTGTTTTTTTTTAAATTAAACTCACTTTTGACCCAAAGGAGCTGCTGACTAAAAGAACTGGACTTACCTAAGTAAAACGGTTAAGAATGACCAGACTTCTCACAACACATCTGTTAGGTAAAGATTAGATTTAGATGTTTTTGTTTTGTTTTTTTATTTAACCAGGACATTCCTACTGCAATAMGTTTCTTCTTCCAGGGATTCCTGGTCAAGATGGCAGCACAGAAACAAATGAGCCACTGTGTCCAAGTTTTTTTTCCTGCTACATGGGGCATYTGAGGAGAAGCAGCTTGCATCCTGCTCCTCAGAACATAAGAGGTAATTATTGGAGACACCCAGAGAGACAGGTGGTGCACTGCAGACGTCTGGTCATTACAGTCGTCCTGTCAGCCGAGCCTTAAAAAGACCTCTGTGGGCAGATGGACACATGCAGGGCTGTGTTTGCTTGTGCACAAGTCTGTGTGTGTGTTGGGATGCATATTTGTGTGTGCATGGGTAGTTTTGGAAATAGTCTGGGACATATTAGCATGTGGGGGCAGATGAGGTGTTGGGTTTTTGATGGTATGTTTGTGAGGGCTTTGAAAGTTTGCGTAGGTGCTCCAGTGGAAATTCGTGTACAAATTTCATCCGATTGAAAAGAAGCAAYGCACTGAAAAGTACTGTGTTGGTGGACGAAATGGTTTTTGTTTGTCAGACAATAAAGGAGTTGTCATTTTGAAGAGCCAAATGTGTGCTGTAATATTAAAACCCTAGAAAGATGAGCCAACTTTATGATTGCCCCTGACACCCCCCCCCCCCCCCACCACACACACACACACCTGGTATCTCTATGCTAAGTTTATGGGGCACCAAGTGTAAAATAAAACATTAAAAATGTCTCCAAGACATTTTCATCATTTAGTTCACTTTCTGAGTGGAAAATCCCAGTTTAAAAAAATTCATTTCATTGTTATTAAAGGGATCCCCGATTAGTTGTAACATTAGACTTTATTTAATAAACATTTATTTTAACTGTAAAATAAAGACTGTAAAAAATACTGTAGGATGTTTAGTTTTTATCATTKTTAAACTAAAAGTTTAAAAATATATTACACGCATTCATTTTATTTACACACAAAGCATTCTGGGTAAATGATGACGTGGATAGGTCCTCGGTGTGAGCGAGCTATATCCACCCTGAAGGTTAATCTTGGACAATATCTGATGATCGACTCTTTTAAATGAAACCAGAGAGCGTTGACAGAGAGGAGAAGGTAGAAATGACTCAGCCTGKAACTGAAAATATGGATGGAGGACAACAGAGCTGCTTCATGGAAGAAGAACCTTCTCAATTTAGTTTTATAATCTAGAGCTGAGTTTTTTTTAGTTGCTTCCTGCTTTTATACACTTTGACACATTTAATCATTAAAGTCTTTTTGGTACAAAATGTAGTCAAAGTTCTTGTTTAATTCTATTTAAAGATTAGTTTTGTCACAGTAGTAACAAAGATGGGTTGCATTCAAAATAAATATACACTATATTGCCAAAAGTATTTGCTCACCCATCCAAATGACTGTGCAACAGTGCACAAAGGTCCATAAAGACATGATAGAGTCAGGTGTGGATGAACTTGACTGACCTGCACAGAGTCCTGACCTCAACCTGATAGAWCACCTTTGGGATGAATTAGAGCAGAGACAGAGCCAGGCCTTCTGTCCAACATCAGTGTGTGACCTCACAAATGTGCTTCTGGAAGAATGGTCCAAAATCCCCAAAAACACTCCTAAACCTTGTGGAYGGCCTTCAGAACAGTTGAAGCTGTTCTAGCTGCAAAGAGGACCAACTTCATAATGAACCCTATGGATCAGGAATGATGTCACTTAAGCTCATTCTGTATGTGAGTCAAGGCAGGTGAGTGAATACTTTTGGCAATACAATGTACCAGTTTGGATTTTCATTGGCTACAAAAAACAAACAAACAAAATAAACTATGTATGTGGGTGTCATTTCTCAGTTGTCAGGCGATAAAGTGTTGATGTTGCAAGACACAGGGACTGCACGCAACAGCTGAGTGACAACCGCAGCTTTGCAACTTTGATGCAAGAAAGAAATAATCTTAACAAGCTGTCATTTTGCACAAAGAGTCTGTGAAGAATATTGTTTATTGTCCCAGCACCACTGCTTGCTCATTGTCATCAAGACAGATTGGAGAGCATCGTCACAAGAAGGTTGAGGTGGACTGGACATGAGCTCAGAAAAGAACACGGTGATGTTATCTGCACAGCTTGGACACCAAAAGACTGAAGGACATCTGGTAAYCAGTGGTGGAGGTAGAAATGAAAACCATAAACCACACCTGAGGTGCCATCTACTTACTTTAACTAACTTTATGTCTTTGTTGTAACAATGCTTCTTGTGAATAAACCTTATAACTGGGGGGCGGGGGGTGGGGTGTAACAGAAGCTCAAAACAAGTGTCAATAGCAACAGCCGAATAATCCGTTTGACAGAGAAGATTTGGCAAATTTATCATGTGTGCAACCTCACAAATGCATGTTCCTTACAAATGTGGCACCATTTAAATGAGAAATACACAGGCTTTCCAACATTATAAGATTTATTGCCAAGAAGCATTGGTACAACAAGGAAATAATCTACCAAACACTAATTGTCTTATATTTTATGCTAAGTTTATATCTATGAAAGCCTACTATTTGCATGTCTGTTTGTGTTTAAAGGGGAGTTCTGATGCTGTTGTTGAATACCTTGATATGATTTAAAAGCAAAATGAGTGTCATGACCCAGAAAGGGAGAAGCTGGTAAAGATAATGGATGGTTGGATGGATGAGTGGAAAGAACCTCCAAATCTGAGGCAATGGTCCTCAGTTGGAAAAAAAGTGAATTGCCTTCTCCAGGTTGGGAAGAGCTTCTGGCTCAAGTGGAGGAGTTTATATCTTGGGGTTTCGTTCACAATCGAGACAAAGGGAACATGAGATGAACAGATTGGTGCAGTTTCCATGGTTTTGTGTACTTTGTGCTGGTCTGTTGTGGTTAAGAAGGAGCTGAGCTTCAAGTCAAAGTTTACCAGTTGGTCTACGCTTTTACCCTTACTCTATGGTCACCAACTCTGAGTAGTGACTGAAAGAAGGAAACAGTGGATAAAGATGGTCAAAATGCATTTTTCCTGTAGGATAGCTGAGCTCTTTTTATATCCTTAGAAACCTGAATTACCGAGCCTTCATTCTTTGTAACAAACACATCCCCCATCATTAGAAAAATGCTGCTAAGCACAATTTTAACTGCATGTTTCTTAATTACATGAGATTAGAAACCAAGAAAGAGGTAGATTTCACTCAAAGACGCACACGATGATCTTGTAGTCTGGATGTGACATTAATGACACACTTTCAGGAACTATTTTAGTCTTCTGAGTCGAGGCCCGCTCAGAGGATGATGGAGACAGAACTGGTGGACAGCTGGATCTAGATTATGCCACTGTGGATGAATCATGCCAGCTGTGGTTACAGTAATGACAGCTGTTTGGGTTAACCTCTACTACAGGGGGGCTGAAACAGCAGTTCAGACCAGAGGCTACTTAAAGTAAAGGGATGTGTTGTGAATTTAAAAGTTTCTCCTCTTTCCTAAATACATAAACAAGAAGCAGTTTGTTTGTTTCATTTCCTCTTTCACTGAGGCCAGGTCCAGTTTCACATACTTACCTGTAGGCGGTTTGATCAATTGGTTCAGCTGCAGGAAATCCCAAAATGCCACATACGACTCTGCTGCTGCTCAAGTCCCAGCCCTGGTTGCACACATGACGCCATTTCCCAGCATGCTTCACTTCCAGCACTCCCTCTGTCACCAGGCCACCTTGGTTGGTAGACAGGACGGGACGTAGACGAGCCTCCTCTAAGTRGACCCTCTCAGATCCCTGTTCATGAAAAAGGGTTGTTGAGAGAGGCAGTTAAAGCTGAAAGTGATTTATAAGGCATTTTTAACTATTAAAGGGACAGTTCAAATCATTTGAAGTGGGGTTCTTTTAAAGGTCATGCAGTTGTGGACATTACTTTCAACAACCTCACTTTGGAGAAATAGTTGAATTATGGCTGGAATGATGAGCTAACACAGAACTGGTCCTTTGGTGCCCTAGCCAAGATTTCAGGTGGCGCTCCTTGTGCATTTCTCTAAATCTCACTGCCGACTGCACATACCTAACACAATCTCACTCCCAACTCATCACATATTGACGCTTTTCCAAGGTGTGTCTTATTTTGGCGCGTCAGGTAACCCCTTCGTGTCAGTTATTGACACACCAGGCATTTCCGAGTTCCCTCGGCRTCCGGTTTTGACGTGTCAGGACACAAMATATAGGGGTCTTTGAGTTGGGGTCCATGGTTAATGTTAGGGATTAGAGTTGATGGTTAATTTTAGGTACTAGGGTGAGGGACAGGATGTCTAGAGCGAATAAAGGTAATTTTAGGCTTTGGGACGGTTAGTTTTTGTGCATTTTCTGCACTTTCTGAAAGTACGACAATGGATTCCACCCCATCTCGTCAATATCTGACACTAGGGGGGTAAACTGGGCGCAGAGGGAACCTTGGATAAGTGTCAATATGAGATGAGTTGGGAGTGAGAATGGGCTGACATACCACCTTCCAAATCAAATRGTTTTCTCTTTGATATTATTTTTTATCTTTAGAAACCAGGTTGTCTCATTAAAATAGTTAAGGATAAAATATGAAAGGGWTTTACTCAAAACTATACATTTTCCAGCCATTTTAAAAGCATTTAACTAAAGTCTTTAGTAAAATTCAATAGACTTAATCAACTATATTCAGCTAAAGAGTAAAAAAAATTGTCTATGATTTGTGGCATCCCCTAGATGGATGGTACCTTTTGCATTTGTCTATCTTACAGGCCAGCCCTGACCTAACTGCTACCAAAGTGAATATCTGTTTTCTGAAAGCGGCTTTAATGTCAAATATTCATTGAAGCTCGTGACATCGATTTTAAAATTCTAATGAAAGTATACCATAATGCATCGGCAGTGGTGGGCACCAGCCCGTTAAAGTGCAAATTTGCTAATTGCAGACCTAAATATTTCATTTGCGTTTTAGCGGACTTACTAATTTTTGTAATTCATAAGCAGATTAGTGCTGTCTAAAATTAAAACGCGGTATCGCTAATAACTAATTAGCTACCAGTCATCATTATCTTAAACAGCAGAAGGTATGGCTGTCAATGAATCATGACACACTTGATCTRYMCAACAGCACCCCTCCCAGATGAACATGCTTTTTGGGAAGGTATACAGTACATCCTAGATGACTGTTGGTTTCGGTCAGGGTTCTCATTTCCCACAATGCTTTGTGTCTGCTTACGTAGCAGGAAGGCATTAGCAAAAACAGTTAACGTTTGTAATCCATACTAAAATTTTGTATGTATTGATTTATTTTACTTTACAATCGGAGCTCCTTTTTAAAAAAAATTAAGTTTAAACGCTGGAGCTCAACACTTGACGTAATTGGTCGAAGCAATCGGCCAACGGGGTTAGAGATTCAGAAATGATTTAAATATGTTATGCTGATTAAGACTGACATCTAGTGGTCAACTGGAGCAACTACATGGAAAACTTCAAAATCCAAGCTCTTATTTTGAAGGGAAGATAGTTTCCAGTACTCTGTGCTTTCGTTTCCCGTCACAAATCAAATCCGTCATGCACCCAGAATGTGTCGCTTCAGTTTTCCAATAAACAGTTTTAAAATTACTTTACTGATGCTTCTTTAATGAAAAATCTTCAACAAACAAAAGAAAAACACAAAGAAGCAGCTGAACTAGCAATCCTCAACGACTTTTTAATTTTTACACCAGGAGCTAAAGGTCTGTTTCACGAAATCACATCCCCAGCAATCGGCGGTTGTAGAGTTAAGTTGTAAAATAGTTAATACACTGCTAGTTGGCAGGGTTGTGTATGTATAGTACATGAATTGTTGCCAGCTAGTAAGTGTCAAATTAAACTTGCTCTTTAAAATTAGCTTCCGCTTGTTTTTCTATGGCATAAGTGCTTTAGAAATTGCAGGGCTAATTTTTGGATTAGCACTGCCCACCACTGTGCATTGGAARTGTTATAGCTAGTTGATGCTGACTTTATTTGATCTTGTAAAAAAAACATAAAATACTTTGCATGCTGTTTGAGATTGTTTGAAATGTTTGAGATTGGAGTTGTTTCAAGAACCCTCATTTAAAAGGTCTGAGCCGCCGCTTTAACAATAGTTCTTGTGATTGCACTGTGGGGAACAATAAGATAACGTCAGCTCTCCTTACACAAAACACTGTCACATTGTTTGAATAAACAGCAGCAGACGGCACGCAATCAAGGCTAGAATAACACAAAAAGATAACACGCTTTGATGGCCATACCCTCTAATCATCCACATAGTGTGCTGCGATCAGCAGGAAGGAAACTAACAGTAAAGGCAGAGTTTGTGGAATRTGTCAGGATGTATACAAAATAGTGAGAAACTGTGATGTCTGCAAGTAAATTTSCTKTGATCTGTGATGTTTCCGTTAGAAGAGGAGCCTATGAACTAAACTAAACTTTAGGTCCCTCTGGTGCAGAGGGACTGGATTTTGAGAAGCTTGAGGTTTTAGATACATCTCTTATTATAGATGCCCACTAGCCTGTGGGAGCACAGCTGACATTTCTATTCAAGTCTACAAAACCAGACTGGGTGTGTATCTTAGCTGTATTCTGCTTTTACCTGTGTRTAATGTGCATCAGTCTCCTGCTCCAAGTCTGGATAAACTGGATCTGGTTCAACGTGGTTCCCACTGAACTGCTGCTGCCTGTCACTGGTTCTCTCAGACTGGAGCTGTGAGTGAGGCTGGGGTTGCGGCTGCCCGTCCACCTGCTCTTCTGCCTCCCGTGTCACAGCCTGTGGACTGGTCCTTGCTGTCTCCTGTCTCTGCCTGTAGGCCTCGATGTTTATCAGACGTGAGGGCAGCTGGTGTCCTTGGGGCAAAGCCGGCCTGTTCTGTTGGTTTGTCCTCGAACCTCCTCGATTTCGCCTCAGGAGCTGGATCTCGTGGCCGTTTTCTCGCGGGGAGATGTTGCTGCGATGAGCGGTGGATGGGTTGCGGTGGAGGGCGATCTCGTGGCCTCTTGCRGGGTTAATGGGAATGTTTGCGGGGGGTGCAGGTGGAGCTGCAGGGGACTGAGACTGTGATGGTGGGCTTCTTTGTTGGCTCGGCTGCGTCCTGGGGGATAAAGGTGCTTCTTCTAGAGTGACAGCAGGGAAACCAGATCTCCTTTCTGGGCTACAGATGACCCCTAGATCCTCAGCATGGGTGCAGTCATTGACTCCCCAACCATTGAAATGACATTCTGTAATAGAGAGCTCAGAGCCTTGGCAGCGCACATTGTCCAACCAGATTAGACCTAAGACAGGAGAGCAATGAGTTAAAGACAAACCAAATAAAATCAGTAATTATTAGGGTGCAGTACAGGCTGTACCTTGACCCTGACCAAACTTGGCACTGTGGGCCCAGGTAAGGCCACGCTGAAAGCCGAGTTGCCTGCACAGAACATTGGCCAGGTTAATATTCACATCATCGTCGCACACTGTGCCCCACGATCCATCGTAGAAGATCTCCACTCGACCCTCGTTCGCATTTCGCCGATTTTGCCCCGCCAGACGTATCTGTACGCTCTGTGCCGACAGCTGAGGGGGGCAGAGGAGAAGCAGGACAAGGAGCGTGGACAAGGAACTGAGAGGCAGCATCCTGGAGACACAAAAGTAAGGGCTCACTGTGGGATCAAAAGAGAGAAAACGCCAAAGCTGGAGACCCCAAATATAAATGTGCACCATGTCACCACAAAAATCCCAACAATCAAGTGCAGACATGGAACTCACATTCCACACCCTGGCAGATGTATAATTAGAAACTTTCCTTAAAACCCTAATGGGACACTCCATGGTGAAATGAAAGATTTATGGACCCTTTTTTTTTCATCCCTTTAAAATAATCGGTCATATAAAGGACAGTGAGAGGCCTGAGAGACAGTCTGGACCAGCACAGGGAGTAATGACCAAAGCTAAAAGTAGTCTCTCCATCCAGCCAACGGAAACTCTGGCCTTCCACAAACCCTCAAGTTTAGCTGCTTGCATTTAGCCAAAAAACACAAAAGCAAATAAACACTCCCATAAAAATGTTCTCACATATAAATAAAACAGCAGGTCTGTAGGAGATGCTGGGAGTTAAACCTTTGATCCACTTCTGAAACCCTCCGATGTCTCATGCAAACAATCTGAAAATGAAATCTGAAAACTTAGGGATAAACCTTTAAAATGCCTCCTCTTGCAGGTTTAGTTACATTCTGGGCATGTTGTAGATGCGCCTCAGACTGATGAGGTTTGAAATCAAATTTTTTTAGAAGAAAAGTGAATTCACACAGTTGTACGTACAAAATAGTTGTGCTGAAGTAAAAACAAAACAAACAAAAAAATAAAACCAGA
Organism: Austrofundulus limnaeus; assembly: GCF_001266775.1. Lineage (NCBI taxonomy): Eukaryota > Metazoa > Chordata > Actinopteri > Cyprinodontiformes > Rivulidae > Austrofundulus > Austrofundulus limnaeus. Next base: position 140,676 of record NW_013953092.1, on the reverse strand, counting down.
AAAAAATTCATGTGACCCTAAAGACAGCTTGTTATAAAAGATGAAGCAAAAAGAAAAAGAAAAAAACTCACCTTTCTGTTGCTCTCACCCTGGAGTCAATGAGAGAAAGAAAGGAGAGAAAACTGGGACTTTGGTCCTGCTGTGTCTCTATTCTCCTCTTTTCCCTCCCTCTCTCCTTTTCTGTCACTCCCTCAGATCTGCTACTTCATCAATCCCTCCCATTTTTATTCATCCGAGCAGCACTTTGCCCTCTCCTCTCCTCCTGTTTTTTTCTCCGTGTCCTGTCCGGAAACTCAGAATTGATGTCTGAGTGTCCAAATGAAGCCCAACAGTTATACTTTTACAAGTGCAGCATAATGGCATTTCACCATGATGCTCCACTTGATATATATTTAAACCTTCATTATAAATTGTTAAATTAATTCATAATGGACACAGAGACAGAAAAATTAAACAAAGAAAAGAAAAAGGAGAAAAATGAAGAAAGAGATTGAAATGGAGATAAGATGATATGAGAGAGATGCATTAAGAAAACACAAGACGACACATTTGAAGTCTGCTTCTACCCTCTACAAGAGAGAAAACAAAAACAGCAATAAAATATGTGTGTATAATAATAAAGATTAAAGTAT
>NW_013953092.1:136349-137648 GCF_001266775.1 Austrofundulus limnaeus | reverse complement strand
ACACACACACACACACACACACACACACACACACACACACACACACACAGATTCACCCAGAAATACATTTGGGGACATCCCATTGACTTCCATTACATTTCCACAGCCTAAGCCTGACCATTTACCATAAAATTAACCTCACAGGTACCTACCTGACCCTAAAACTAACCTAAACTTAATTCTCACCTTGGTCCTAAACCCAACCCCCAACCCACCAATGGTGTTTAAACCAAATGGGGACTCCATTTTTGTCCCCAAATGCATCAGTTGTCCCCAAATGCACCAGTTGTCCCCAAATGTAGGATTTTTTTCTTAAGATTGCCCCCAAGTGTTATCAAAAACAACCCCCCACACACACATAAATAAAAACATTTAAAATGAAAGTAATCATTTCATTGAAGGAATCTGAGTCCTCTCCCCTTTTTATTGCCAGAGTTTTAGACAAATATCATCTCTGAGAAATGACGAAGCTGGAGCCATTTTTTGCAAAACATTAAAGTAACCAAGTAGTAAGTAAAGTAAAGTAAAAGTAACATTACWTGCATACAATATTACGAGATGTCACACCGGAACACATTACATTAAAGTTCAATATTTGTAAAACTGAAAAGTTATCATTCAATRTTACCTAAACTTTTCACTGACATCCATTCARTGGTGTATGAGATATTTTGCTAACAGACAAAATKAGGTTAATGMTAATATTTTAAGCATCCCTCATCTATGGCCATGAACTGTGTGTCGTGACTGGAAGAAGGAGACTGCAGATGCAGTACAGACTGTCAAAATGACTGATAATTGTTTCCTAAAAGTTTCATTAAAATCCATTGTTCAACAGATATTTGTCAACTGGAACTGATTCTTTTGACACAACTGTAAACTAAAAAAAAGTGCAATGAGTTACATTTGCTCAGATTATATGTTTGGTATATGTTTGCTTTGCTTTTCTGCAGTAGGTGAYAAAAAGTCAGTCCTGGAACTGAACAGAGATCCCAGCTGGAGGTGTCGTGAGTTTGTGGTCCGCAGAGAGAAACTACACGTCTCAGCTGTCTGCGTGAAGCTGAGCTYTGTCACATCCTCAGTCGTGGCATCTGCTAACTTAGCTCTAAGAATAGAAACAAACAAGTTTCTGGACTTTAAGAGGAGGAGAACCTCCAACACATCAACTTTCAATGAAATATCAATGCAATGAAACATTTATTAAATCAAAACAAAAGACTGTGATTTATCTAAGTTGTAGGAAAAGAAAGGAATATTCTTGTTCCTCAAAAAATAATCTGAATCTTATATTTTATTTTC
>NW_013953092.1:133943-135481 GCF_001266775.1 Austrofundulus limnaeus | reverse complement strand
GCGGGCCAAATTTGGCCCGCGGGCCCCACTTTGGGCTCCTCTGATTTAGAGGTTCCCTCGGACTTCATGCTCCTTTTGTAATGCAGGACAGGTGGATGAAATGCAGTTAAAGCGCGCCCCCTGGTGGACAAACGTCTGATCTGGTAATTTGTTGAGGTTTGAGTGAGTTTTTAACAGCTCTAATAAAGAAAATGAAGCTGTCACCTGGATGTTTTATGAGACAGAAAATGAGTCAGAAAATTAGAGATTTTGAGATCATAAGAAGTTTCATATTTACTACATTTGTCAACAAAAATGTTTTTTTTTATTAATCTTTATTTTACCAGGCAAATCCCTTTGAGATCACGTCTCTTTTGAAAGAGAGACCTGGATTTGGAGGCAAGTTAAAGTGCCTGTTTTTGACCTGTGGGAGGAAACTGGAGTACCCAGCCGGAGAAATAAGATCCTTCAGAACAGTGAGGCGTACTTTAATCTGAAGAACTGATGTGAGAGTGACAGCTTACATCCTGTTAGACATAAAGCTGTGAAGCTCAAATTTAAAATCAGCCCATTCTAAGAAACAATAAAAGCTCAAGTTATTCACAGAATAATTCTGTGAAAGCCTTTCAGTTTCAACAAACACTTGTTTCTGAATGTTCACCATTAGGGGTTACTTTTAACCCCTGACTGGTAACATGATCTGTTGCATAAATAATCAACAAAAGCACATGTACCGTACCTACCATTTGACACCTTTATTTTAAATCTGCATGTAAATTTCTGCGGTGATTTCATGTAAATGACTTAGCTTAAGTTTCACATCTGTAATTCTGAACACAGTAAGAAGGGCTGTGGAGAAAAACCAGTCCCTGTGGAGTACCTACCAAGTTTTATTTTATTTTAACATGTTTTCTGAACATGTGGACCCAAAGGTGCATGATAATGCAAAACTGATAACTCAGATAAAAGATTGAAAATTTTATCTTCTGTTGGGGTTGTGACCTTTTGATCCCCTGATGACATCATTGTGTTCAAAACTATGCTATTTAAATAGAAGAGCTAATCAATACAAACCTGCTGATACATTGCTTTTAAAATTTAGCTGGTTTGGTTATGTTTCCTGTGTTCCTAACTTCATTTGTTACAGTAGAAAATGTGTCAAAAACTGGTCCAACTTTTTTCCTGTAAACGTGTTTTCTGAAAACGTGGACCATATAGGTGCATAAAAACATCAGTTCCAAAAATAACTTTTTAAACCCTACTATCTATATTTCTACTTAAATGTTAAAAGTGAAGACATTGGAAACGATTAAAAAAAAGATAAATGTTCCACTGATGATGTTGGAGATACAGCTGGTAAAATAAGTATTGAACACGTCACCATTTTTCTCAGTAAATATATTACTAGAGGTGCTAATGACATGAAATTTTCACCAGATGTTGGTAACAACCCAAGTGATCCATACATACAAAGAAATCAACCATAAAAGTTATTTGTAATAATGTGGAATGGCACAGGGAAAAAGTATTGAACACACTTACTGAAATTTATCTAATAC
>NW_013953092.1:131119-132941 GCF_001266775.1 Austrofundulus limnaeus | reverse complement strand
GTATTAGATAAATTTCAGTAAGTGTGTTCAATACTTTTTCCCTGTGCCATTCCACATTATTACAAATAACTTTTATGGTTGATTTCTTTGTATGTATGGATCACTTGGGTTGTTACCAACATCTAGTGAAATTTCATGTCATTAGCACCTCTAGTAATATATTTACTGAGAAAAATGGTGACGTGTTCAATACTTATTTTACCCGCTGTACATGTATATCGGGCCAAGTTCCTGCTACCAGTTCCTGTTAACGCTGTGGTGTGAGTCAGAGGGTTGATGCTCTCCTCTCAGTCATGGGTAACACTGTGCTTTGAGAGAAAAAAGGTGTGAAATGTGTTATCCTGTTGCACACAGGATGTTGATGTGCTGGTGCCAGTTTGCCTCACAGTAAAGCGTGTTTTACACAACACACACGTTCTGTTCTACCTTTGTTTGGTTGAAAACTGGGATGAACATTTGGCCAACAATTGGATTTTTTGTGAGTTGCACAATAACCCAATGGGTCATGTAGAAATTGGTAATATTTGGATAAATGAGCACAGAAAATGGGCTCAAAAAKAATCAGATTTTTTTTTGTGAGTTGCAAATGGTCTGAAAAAAATCTAACAAACAATGCAAAAACAATCAGTTCTATAATGGCTTGATGTGTCTTACCCACATACAGTAGGTACTAAATGGAAATAAGTCTTAAATAGAAATCTATCACTTCATCCCATCACACACACAGGCTCTGATGAGGAATTGATTTGYTGCCAATAAAGGACCACAACACAAAATTTTCTTTTCACACCTTTTATGGACCCATAAAGAACCTTTTCCCACAACGTTTGTTTGAGACTCCAGTTGATGCTGGGATAAAACAAGAACAGAGCGCATGCAAGAAACTTTTTAAATTTATGGGTTATGTCAAGGAAAACATAGAGCTCTTACAACGCTCTATTATTTCAGATGATCTTGTTTACAGCAGTGATGACAGAAAACACACAGCAAAGAGCTAAAACGAGCACAAATCTGAAATTCACCAAAATGACCGAGCTAAAATTTACTGAACAAACACTCAAATTGTCGTGTTTAGTATCCTCTCAGCACTGAGATTGTGGGGTATCGTTTACGGTGCGACATGCACTTTTCCCTGTCGATAAACAGCGAGTGGCTTTTACAGTTTATGTCCTTCTCGAGGGCCATCCTGGTCTCCTCCAGGTGGGACAGAGAGCTTCTGGCCTCGCTCAGCTTCTGGTTCAGAGAGGCCACGGTGGCGCCGAGCTGCCTCGCCTCTCCCTCCAAACTGCAAACACAAGTCATACTGAGAGCGTGGAGGAAAAGGATACGAAGTGTTTAGTGTGTGCAGACCTGAGCTGGGGCTGATCCCTGCACAGCTCCATGTTGGGTCTGAGGGAGCGAAGGTAGAGCCTGGACTGGACCACTCTCAGCGGAGCCTCTTTGTTGTGGATGGACTGCTGTAGAGCCGCGATGTTTTTCTCCTGGGCTCCAATTTGCTCTAAAATCTGCCGATGTGACAAAACAGTCAATGTCTGCTCATTAGTCAGCCTGTGTCTCTGAGTCAGCTAGTCCACCTGAGACAGTTTTAGCTCCAGCTCGGTCCTGGCCTCGATGAGCTCCTCACAGCGCTGGCTGAAGGCCCGGTCCACCATGGAGCACTGGTCTGTCAGATCATCCGTGGTGTCTTGTAGCATTCGCTCTACAAGCATCCTGKCACACATGAAAACCATTAGTCAGCATAAAACAGTGGTTTTAAAGGGATCCACGATTAGTTGTAACATTAAACTTTATTTGATAAACATTTATTTTAACTGTAAAATAA
>NW_013953092.1:128020-129449 GCF_001266775.1 Austrofundulus limnaeus | reverse complement strand
CTCAATTTACACCTTGGTCCTAAACCCAACCCCCAACCCACCAATGGTATTTAAACCGAATGGGGACTCGACTTTTGTCCCCAAATGCACCAGTTTTCCCCAAAGGTGGGCTTATTTGTCTTAAAATTGCCCCCAAATGTCACCAGAAACACCCCCCACCACCACACACACACAAGGGGATAATAAGATCAATCTCCAAAAGTAAACTGTTTTAAACCATTCAAGAGGTCCACACTGAGTTTCCTGCTCACTTGATCTGAGTGATGACCTGGGCTGTAGTTCTCTTCAGAAGAGCCTGGACGCTCTTGATCAAATCAACCTCCTGTAAAACACACAGAGCTGCTTCAGCCCCCTCCCATGTGAAACAGAAATCATTGCTAGCAAAATAAATCAGTTTTATAACCCATTAACTGTTGTTTAAACAAATTATTTTCTGAACTGGTGATATTTTTTTAAATAATCTTATAATGAACTTTTAAAAATATGTCTCAGTGCAAAATAATACTATGAATCCAGATTTTTGTCTAAAAACTTAATTTTTTCTAAACAGATTCCCTCATCAGTTATCAAACAATTTCTAAATGTTGATCAAATTTCACAGATAGATTTTTAATTTGCAAATTTTGTTAATTTTAAGAGCTTAAAACCATTTTTTWAAATCATAAAGTGATTTTTTTATTTATCTTAAGATTGAATATGAATATATCATTTTTAATTCAAAAAGGTTTACAGCAAAAAAAAAAACATTTATAAAAAAATCGATGAATTACTTTGGTTTTCACTTAAAACAATTAACCATATCTGTGTGAATATGTTTCATTTGGGAAGTACTACTTCCTGATGCAACCTGGACTCAAACCTGCAGCCTCAGGACCACCCACTATAACTCCACATACATGCAGTGAAATGCACCCTAGCAGTTCATGTTGCCTCAGTTCTCACTGCCTGTGACTTTGGTGTGAAACACAGAGATGTTCTGAGAAGTATGTGCAGGAAATGTGAGATTGTGAAATAAATCCATTGACAAATGTGAAAGTCAGAGCAAATTAATAATTCTGTGGAAGATGAACTGGAAACAACTACTGAAACTGCATTATGATGTTGTTTTTTGAGTACGTTTCAAAAAAAAATCCATGTGTGTATGCATAAAGAGGGTAAAATAAGTATTGGACAYGTCATCATTTTTCTCAGTAAATATATTACTAGAGGTGCTAATGACATGAATTTTTCACCAGATGTTGGTAACAACCCAAGTGATCCATACATACAAAGAAATCAAACCATAAATGTCCAGAAATGAAGTTATTTGTAATAATGTGGAATGGCACAGGGAAAAAGCATTGAACAGGAAAGGAGTTGAACTACTGGAACATATATTTGAGGGTGCAGACTTTGTTCCATTTAATAGATTAATAATACAATATGGCAT
>NW_013953092.1:125567-126923 GCF_001266775.1 Austrofundulus limnaeus | reverse complement strand
ATGCCATATTGTATTATTAATCTATTAAATGGAACAAAGTCTGCACCCTCAAATATATGTTCCAGTAGTTCAACTCCTTTCCTGTTCAATGCTTTTTCCCTGTGCCATTCCACATTATTACAAATAACTTCATTTCTGGACATTTATGGTTTGATTTCTTTGTATGTATGGATCACTTGGGTTGTTACCAACATCTGGTGAAAATTTCATGTCATTAGCACCTCTAGTAATATATTTACTGAGAAAAATGGTGACGTGTTCAATACTTATTTTACCCATGTATGCTGCATGTTGTCATCTACTTTGCAAAAAGAATGATAAATTTTGACAGCATTTATGAATAAATATAAATTATGGGTCATTTGAATATGGCTGTTAATGAATGCTAACTATCCTAACATTTAATAATTTTATCATAAAATTGCTTTTGACCTAACATTAGTTTGTTTGAGTTTTGGTAAGTTTCAAACAATTATAAATGTTAGCACAAATAATGGTGTTTATACCAAGTTTATAAAACCCAATAATATATTATTAGGAGTTAATCATGTGTAGCACTGATAAAACTGTTTATTGTAGGCCGTTTGAACAAGCACGACTTGTGCATCCATCAGGTGGTGCTGCAGCACCCTGTGCACCGTCACTCACCCTGAGCAGCTCCTCCTCCACCGGGTCCCTCACCAGGTCTGGTCCGGGTCTCCTGACTCTGCAGTTCAGGTTATCGGTGGAGATGGCGTACGGAGTCTCTGTAGCATCCAGCGCCCTCTCCAGCCGCGTCCTCACCGCCTGCAGTGACCCGGTGTCGGCCTGCAGCTGCTCGATGTGCCGCTGCAGCTCGGACTTCCAGTAGTGGGTCTCCTGGAGCCTTTCTCCCAGCAGACGGGTTCCGTCGGCCTGGGTCCTCATCGTCGTCGCCTCGGTGTCCTGGCTCAAAGTTCTGGACTCTGTCTGGATGTTCTGGGCCTGGTGGCGGTCGGTACCGGCCTGCTCCAGGATGGTTCGGTAGTTGGAGAACCATTCCTCCGGAGTGTATTTAGCTGARCGGAGCCCTGCGGTGGCTGAGCCCGAGGACAGCTGCGGGACCTCCTGCTCCAGAGCCGGACTCTTTATCTGGACCCTGTGAGCCACAGCTCTGCTGTCATACTGCGGCCKGGACACCAGGATGTCTGAGCTCATTTTATCTCAGCAAAGCTCCAATAAAAACAATAATTAAGAAGAATAATTTAGAGTGTCCAGACGGAACTGCAGCCAAACCTTCAGCTGTTTGTTAGTTGTTGCTTAGTGACAGGTGTTTCCTGGAGCAGCACGTGGCTCAGGTGACAGCCAATGTTCACTGGGACAAATACACAAGTAAAA
>NW_013953092.1:119389-120789 GCF_001266775.1 Austrofundulus limnaeus | reverse complement strand
CCCTCCAGCAGTGGGAGATTTCATGTAGTTCACAATTAATTTTGATCCATTTCTTGTCAGTACTAATTCTGAACATAAACAGTGCTAAACATAGTGAGGTGTAAAAACCACGTCTTCTTGGTTCTGTAAACTGCTGCTGCTCCTGAAGAGAGAAACTCTGAAACAGGCCGGTTGAACAGCAAGAATCTTTATTTTGCAGTCCAGGAGATTTACAGCCAAAAACCAAATTGTGGCCTTCTAAGCCAAATGAATCACCAGGTAAAAAGATGAAGACGAAGGCGAAGAGTAGGGGCATACAAGCCTTTTTATAGGTTTCACAGTACAGTCCACCAGATTCACCAGAAATATTCCTTTTCCTAATATGGTAACGTATCGAGTTCTGAAGCTGGGATCTGAGACATAGTACATCTGTGCATTCCTGAGAAGAGGCCTCCACTTTTAGACTAGACACTACAGTTTCCTCCTAATTAACTGAACATTATTCAGTGTTGAGAGTGTTGGCATTGTTTATGGTAAAAGAGTTCCCTGTAATAATAAATTGATAATAAATTGGATGTAAAGATTTCACTAAAACAGAAACTAATGTTTTAGAATAAACAGTGAACCAATCTGCACACTGTAATATTTAACTTCATCTTGCAACACCAAAAATAAAAAGAGTTTCCATCTCTGATGTCAGAAGTAACCAGCTCTGACTGGCTTCTGGTTCGTGCTGATCAGTAACAGTGTGGGTTAGTTGTTTAATGTGCTCATCTGAGCAGAAGCGAAACAACAGCCTTGAGACACAAAGTGATGTGTGCAAACACTTTGGTACAAACCTCTGTGGTTTAAAAACATGGTGTTAAAGGCCCTGTCACACTAGACAACTTATAGCAACTTATGAACTTTTTAAAGACATTGAAGACGGAATTGAAAAAACAAACAGGAAGCTTCTTTTCGGCGTGTACAAAGTGATTCAAACAAATTGATCAAATATATAACTTTTATTAACAACTTAGACACAAAAATGTTTCATAAGTTGGCATACTGTAAGTTGTCTAGTGTGACAGGACCTTAAGAGAGGACTGAAATTAGTTTTTTTGCTGTAATTTGTTATTTTGGTTATCTGTACTTTACTTGAGTAATCATTTTTCAGCCTACTTTTTACTTCTACTCCTTAAATTTTCCACATAATTATCTGTACTTTCTACTCCTTACATTTTTAAACAAGATAGGAAGTACAAAGTTGTTACTCCCATTTCATTTCGGCTCATAATTGTTTAAAAAAGTACTGTCCTGATAAACTGTACCTTCTGGAAACAGTGAATTTAACTGTAGTTGGATGAGAAGTATAAATATACCATTCTGACACCAAGTTGTACACAATCCATCACAGCTGCACACATTAAAAAAATTTTTTT
>NW_013953092.1:116924-118303 GCF_001266775.1 Austrofundulus limnaeus | reverse complement strand
TGTGTGTGTGTGTGTGTGTGTGTGTGTGTGTGTGTGTGTGTGTGTGTGTGATGGCACAGATTGTGTTGTAAAATGCTTTGAGTACCCTGATTGGATAGAAAGGCTTTATATAAGTATGGTCAATTTACTATTTACAAATATGTACAATTTTCAATTCAGCAATATTAATAAAATGAGTCTGGATTAAAAAAACAGAAAAGAAAGCTTAACTTGTTTGACAATGATCACCAGAGGATAAATAAAAGTCAGTGTTTTACAGCCATTACTTCCTGTGGGTTTTACTGGGGGGCATGTTGCAGTAAATATCCTCTGCTTCTGCTGTGAAGTTTTCATATTCTGGTTCTCCTTCATCTTCAGCTCCAAAACGATAATCAGCACTATGCTCTTTGGACGTTTTCTGCTTTGACAGCATTTTGAGATGATCTCCATTTACATAAATCTAAAAAAGCAAAAGAATACAAATCACGCAATAACATTAGTTGTTATAGACACCATTTAAAATGATCTGATTTTTAAATATAAAATATAAAATTATTTTTGCCACAAAGAGCTCCAATATKTTTGGTCATTAATTTGCTTTAGAAAAAAAAAGCTGCTTGACATTTTCTACATTTTATTTCAACATTTYATGTCAGTCTTCTCTGTTCTGATCTTTTAGTTAAGACAACTTCAGGTTAGAATTTTACTGCCCACTGTCTAAGTTCCCTTTTCTGGACCATTTTACTTCCTCCAAGAAGTTCTTGTTTTCACATGTCACTTGTTTGTTCAGTCATGTCAGTGTGGAGGAACTGTTCTACCTAAATAAATCACAAGTGGTTGGAAAGTAGCAGAAACATCTGCTGATTTTATCAGTAAAAGAGGGCCGGTGGCCTTGAAATCAGATTACTTCACTGTGGTTGAAACAATCCTCAACAGACATCCTCTCCGTAAGCCCCTRCAATAAAACATCAGACCTGTTGATATTACCAGACAATCAACATTTCTCAGCTCCAAACCTCCCAGCTCTGTTTTATCAACAGCTATAAAGTTCTCTTTTTTATTTTCCTCACTCCCCCTACTAAATTTGTTTATTATAATAGCAGGACTGTYGCCTTCCAGCTGGTCCTATTGCAAGAGGTTAATGATTTTCACAGTAGTGAATTTCACAAGTTTCCCCATTAAAAACATTTCATTCAGGTGAGCACTTAATCAGTACTTCAACAAGTAGAATGAGTTGTTGCTTGTGTTGGAAAACAACAGATAATGGCCATAATGCATGTAGAGAAGCTGATTTCGGATAAATTAATTGGAGGTACACTTCGCTGCAGCATGCAGAATGGGGCGGGGACGGACCTTTCCATCAGTCCCATACCTTATATGAAAATGGGACTATTGCATTC
>NW_013953092.1:113140-114615 GCF_001266775.1 Austrofundulus limnaeus | reverse complement strand
ATATGAGTTTGTATGTAATGTATGAATATAATATACAAGTTTCACTTTTTAAATGGAATTACTGAAATAAATCTACTTTTTCATGATATTCTAATTTTATGACCAGCACCTGTATTAAAGGCCTTTCTGCCAAACTTGGAACATCAGCAGGGTTGAGAAACCCTATCAAACAGTAACAATGCTCACATGGAGAATTATAACATTTATAACTCTAACCATCATAATGGTAAAATTTTAAAAGTACTTGACTGAATGTCAAAATGTATCAGTAATATTTTGTTGCTGGCTGATTCAAAAGTCCAAAACAGACAGAATCACTGACAAACACATTGGTTTCTGATGGGCGTGACCACTGACTGAACAGATAAAACACCTGGCTGTTAGCCTGGTCTGGAGCAGGCTAGCTGCACAGAATAAACCACCATGGTAACTTATGCACTGCTGCTTTTGGGAAACCAATTCAAGGCTTAATTCAGACAGGATATCTGGAAAATCCCAGCTTAATCCCCTATCCTAGTTTTGTGAAACAACTCTCATGTCCTTCAAGAAGCAATCTGGGCTCCATCCTACAGTGTCAAGATTACAAGGCTGCAGCACTGACCACTGAGCTACCACAACCCTTAAAGCAGCTATACTTACAAGAAATGCCATGTGGGGTCAGAAAGACGAGGTGTTTTTTTTCCTTTTCATAGAAGGATATATTAGACAATATGCCTCATTTAGCAATTATTGAGATTTTCAGCTAAATTTAGTTTACAGATCTAAAGATCTATTACATTMCTTTAATCATCAATACCACCCACCTTAAAAACAAACAAACCCTGCCATAAATGAAATTATATAATAGCTGACATTAGGCACTTGCTCTTTTTTCATTTAAAACCATTTAACAAACAAGAGTAAATAATAAACACAAACATACATGTGCTGACTTTAACAGGCTCTTGTGTTGGTGATGCTGACGTGACCTGTCCAGCTGTGGTGATCGGCCACACAGTTGTGCTTGGCTGCGGTGAAGCTGTCAAATATATAGATAAATACATGTTGTACACGATGAGCCAGCAATATTATGTGATGTAATAGATGCCAACCAGACACACACGACCACTTTCTACGGGCCCTCGAAAAATTATCATATTGTGATAAAGTTCATTATTTTCTGTAATGTACTGATAAACATTAAACTTTCATATATTTTAGATTCATTGCACACCGACTGAAGTAGTTCAAGCCTTTTATTGTTTTAATATTGATGATTTTGGCAAAAAAGTAAAGAAAAATCAAAAATCCCTATCTCACAAATTTAGCATATTTCATTCGACCAATAAAAAAAGTGTTTTTAATACAAAAAAACGTCAACCTTCAAATAATTATGTTCAGTAATGCACTCAATACTTGGTGGGGAATCCTTTTGCAGAAATGACTGCTTCAATGCGGCGTGGCATGGAGGCAATCAGCCTGTGGCACTGCTGAGG
>NW_013953092.1:108620-110354 GCF_001266775.1 Austrofundulus limnaeus | reverse complement strand
AATATTTTTGATTGAAATTATTTTTTTGATTGAAGATGCTTTTAGTTTGATTGAATAATAAAAACACAAATTTACCTCCATATAAAAAGAAAAGCCAGAGATTATTGAGAGAGGTTTCATCTTAATTTCACCAATAGAGTCAGTGTTAGCRTGTCAGTGTCATTTCTAAAGAGCAGCTTTATTTAAAAAGGATAAACTAAATACTATTTTTCTCACTCTCATTGGCTCATTTGTCATTTTTAGTTTTTAGTAAGTTATCTGAAACATGTAAATGTCAACTTAATTTACTGACCTTTAGTTACTTCAAGCTTTACTTCAGTGAGGATATCAGGTATAAAATTCCTGGTCACCCCACACCAGTATTTCCCAGTATCATTAAAACAAAGATCAGAGATAGTTGCTGTGAAGAAGCTTCTGGTTTTGTAATCATTAATGGAATATTTCTTCTCTTCTCTTTGTGAAGTTTTAATAAGAACATCATCATAACTACAGTCGTTCTTACACAGATACTTTTCATAATCTTCATAGCCCCGACCATATGAGCAGGTAATAATTACATTTCTGCTTTCATATCCAAACACATGGAGCACTGCTGCAGACCTGGTCACACAACAGAAAACAGCTGAAAGAAGAAAAAAAAACAGACATTAACTTCTTTTGTTACATTTTTTATTAAGAACCTAATTTTAATTTATTTAAACATAGAAAACGCAAAATATGTTCATGTTGGTGTCAGTGATAAAGCATCTACTTAAATATTCAAAAGTTAGTTCTGAAATTAAACTTTGATATTAAACAGGTCCAAGATTTATCGACCGTAGATCAYGAAGCTGAAGTTATCTTCCRATTCCAGCTTCCGATTCGGGAAATGACTAAAGGGCGATTACAACAAAWTTTTCACTACCTTCAGCATATTYAATCTGCTCTAGTTTAAAAACTAAAATACCTAGACTCTTCAAACCTGGACTAGATTGTTCTTCACCAATAGCAGAATAATTAAAACTTAGTTTGGGATTTGTGAAAGCTTTTTCTGATTTGTGAAACTTCAGCAAAGATTGCTTTTCATCATTTTTCAGGCAACTGGACCACACTAGACCTGGTCCTGCTCCAAAACCACAACACCTAGACCCTTCAAACCTGGACTAAATTACTCTACATTAATAAAAGAATATTTAAAACTTAGTTTGGGATTTGTGAAAACTTTTCCTGATTTGTGAAACTTCATCAAATTTAGTTTTTTATTATTTTTGTGCATCTGGACCACACTAGACCTGATCCTGCTCTAAAACCACAACACCTAGACTCTTCAAACCTGGACTAAATTATTCTACATTATGTTGAGGTAAACAGTTTTATAATCAAATATATGCTTTGTTTACTTATTAGTGTTATGATCAAACTTGGGTATTGTTTAGTTTTATAATTGGATTTAGGTATTGTTCACTCTTAAGTTCTATBAACAACATTAGTATTGTTCACTTTTGCATGAAGTTTGATCATCGGTAATTTGTGTTAAGCAGCTGAGTGTCTTCTCTGTGAGCTGCTGCAGTGGAGCAGGTTCTGACAAGCAGATGATGAGTTGCAGACGGGATGAGGGAGTCTAAGGGAGTTAACGTTGAGTCCAGTTGGAGCCGCATTCCTGAGAGAGCTCTGTGTGTGTGTGTGTGTGGAAGAGGAGAATAAAGACAGGGGTGTTCTTCTCATCAGACAGACATCTTACCAGCAGCGAAGCTG
>NW_013953092.1:105485-108184 GCF_001266775.1 Austrofundulus limnaeus | reverse complement strand
ATGCTGAAGGTAGTGAAAAATTAGTTGTAATCGCCCTTTAGTCATTTCCCGAATCGGAAGCTGGAATTGGAAGCTCAGAAGATCTGAGAAGAAAATAACTTACAACACAGGACGATCAGGAACGGTTGAAGGTTCCACATCTTGTGTTCTTCAGGAGGAAAGCAGATGAGATGGTAAACTCCTCTGTGAAACGTTGTGAGGAAGCAGACCGTTTCATGCTGTTAACATGGTGGCTGAGTTTCACACAAAGCATGAGTTAATTAAACTAACCAGTAGGATATTTGTTCACTCTGCATGTTTCAGAGGACTCAGCTCTGTAGCGTCACCTGGTGGCAAATGTGTGTAATGCTGACCATTAAAGATATTTACTAAATCCTCAGAGCTCAGACCTTAAAATGTTACAACACAATTACTTGGGAATTTAATATTAAGAGTTTGTTTATTTGTTTTATTTAGTTCAAACTAAATAATTTTAACACAAGTTTGTGTTACCTTTTAGTAATCTAGGTCATAATGTCAGTGATGATCATTTCCTGTTTACGGTTTCCTGGCTGCTAAAATGTGGCTGAGCTGTTGGWGAAGTAGGCTTCAGTTCAGCTTCGTGTGTTTGTTTCAGGGGAAAAATCAGTTTATGAATTATGTTGAAAAGAAACAGTATATCCAGGACTGGTACTAACACAGACAGAGAGAACTGTTCACAAAAATACATGTTAATCAACGATAAACATAAAGCAGATTCTACAGGCTGTCAAATATTTTACAGTCATGCTTTATCTTTATTGTGGCCGGCTCTGACTAGTTTTATATAAATACTTGTTTGTTGTTGTTTGTGTTCTTCTGATCATCTGAGTTATGTAACGAAGGTGTAGCTTCTGCACTGCACTTTTAAACCAATGTGGTTTTAGAAATGCTGTCAAGGCTCTCTTCACAGTGGGCAGTGCCTTTTTTATCATTTCCTTTTCCGGCCCTGTTAGTTGTTGACTGTAATAATACAGGCCGAACTGTGGCCCTACTTCTACCTATTTAGTTAAATATGTTTGCTGTAGCAGATTTTCTTGAAGAAGATGAATAGTGAAGACCAGTTTTAGTCTGACCAAAGATAATCTAACACAATGACATATTATTAAACTTCTCTCCTATAGACACCTACATTTATAGACCATAAAGTATTGTGTATTTTGTTTGCTTTACTGGACTTTAAAATCATCAAAATTAAAAACTGGATGAGAAGCCAAAAATGAMATCAAGCCAAAGGAAAAAAAAAATCTATTTCTTTGCAGCTCAGTCATCTGTGCTGAATTAATGTGGTCTGCATTTCTAGTCATCTTATTGGATGAAAGAAGTTTAATCTAAGTGGATGAGAAAAGTATGKGCAGGGCTTAATAAAACGCCATCTAAAAYGGCATTTTAGATGTGGAAAAAGCAGTGTAAAAAACAGCGTTTTTATTGCAACAGAACGGCGTTCTAAGAGGCGTTCACTGACCAGAGAAAACGTTTTTACTGTGTTCAGAAGGCATCTCCAAAGGGCAAAAAAAAAAAAACAGCATTCTGGCGTGTATGGAAAGCCTAAAGCGCCACAAAACGCCACTTTACAACACGTTTAGCTGATAAAATGCCATAAAAAATGCTGAATAAAACGTCATCTAAAACGGCATTTTAGATGTGGAAAAAGCAGCATAAAAAAACAGCRTTTTTATTGCAACAGAATGGCGTTCTAAGAGGCGTTCACCGACCAGAGAAAACATCTTTTTTTTTTTTACTGTGTTCAGAAGGCGATCTCCAAACAGCTACAAAAACGGTGTTCTGGCGGTGCTTAAGGCATATTTTACTGCGTTCTGAAATGCCGTTTATATGGCATTTTATCAGCTAAACGTGTTGTAAAGTGGCGTTTTGTGGCGCTTTAGGCTTTCCGTAATATAATGTGCAGAAAACGCCACCGCGCGTTATGATTCACAACCCGTTTGCACGTAAAAAAATGCTGCAGCACGCAAATTATGGGTCAAATCAGGCGTAAATATACGCTGTGAGGCCAACCATATCTCTATGCATCTCACTGCAGACTGGGCTGCACCACTGACTCATTATGAGTATAACATTTTTGTACTTCGAGCTGCATAAACAACCCTCCAGACAGGGAGGCAGTCTTAAATTGAAAGAACACTTGTATACAGTTGTAGTAGGCAACAACAATGCAGAGAAGTGGRGTGAACAATCAGAGGATTGATTGATCCTGTCTCACTTGTAGCCTCCTCCATATTGAATTAAACTTGTGCATTCATGTTTTTAGGTTTGTGACACCATCTTGAGCCATTCACAAAGTATCTGATCAGTGCTACGGTGCTGCAGGCAGACAGGTTCCTGCAGGACCACAGCAAATTTTCTGAAGCAGCTCTGAAGACCAAGAAGGCTCACCCAATGCTGAACACCCCTTGGGGGTTGTGGTGTGTGTTTGTGTGTCATCCCACCTAAAACCTGCTTTCCTATTATGTCAGGATTACGGTGCATCAAAAATGTGTGGTTATAATGAGAGTCTATGGGAGCAAATTGGGCCCTACACTGAAAAAAAATAACTTGTAAGATGTACTTGAAAAAATCCTCTAACTAATTTGCACTAACATTTGTTAAGTAAATTTAAAAGCTACAAATTCATGTAATATGTAAGAACCTGCTTTATGAGATTAATACCAGCTTAATCTCAT
>NW_013953092.1:103581-105026 GCF_001266775.1 Austrofundulus limnaeus | reverse complement strand
ACATATAAGTTACCAAATTAAGTAAAATTTACCTGATTTATTCACAAATCTTCATATTTTTAATAACTTTTACTAGATAACGAGTAAATATCACTTGAATTTGTGGCATTTAAATTTACTTAACCAACATTAGTGCAATTTCTTACAAGGATTTTTCTAGCAAATCTTACAAGTTCTTTATAACAGTGCACATGCATCAAACACAATATTGTGGCATGACACCTCACAGCTACAGAGAGAGGTGTGGCTCATGTTGTTGTAGTTCAAGACTTCACCACCAGGTGGTGGTTTTGAAGAACCTTTATTGGATTCTTCTTCATGAACAACACAGACAAAGTGAAACTCACAGGTCTTATTAATGACTAGGCCTACCACTCTCACTTATGGTTACTTCTGCTGAACGGTTTAACACAAATTAACAAATAATGAACACACAAATTAGAGTAACACAACAGACTAATCGCTGAAAGAACAATGTTAACCTATTCCCTAAAATGATTTAACAACAACAAACATGAATCCAACCCACGATCCTCCACTGCAGTCACATGACAAACAGCCAAACACAGCAGAATGCTACAATATGCATTCCCTGTTCCCTGACAACTAAATATCACCTACATTATGACATCAAACTATTGCACACCAACAAATGTATTCAARCAAAAGAAACCAGACAACTTATGTTTTATTTCGACCATGTTTTGTCCTCTCCTTGAAAAGTGAAGCAAGGGAATGAGGAGCAGCAGTCTTTGTGTGTGCATGCGCCCTCAGTTTTAGCCCAGAAGAGTAGAAGTTACTTAATATATTCATGTTTATGTGCTGTCCAGAAAAAAAAAACACTTAAATATCACTGGTAAAATAATATTAGCATTTTTTTCGTACAGTACTATTGATATATAATATTATGTGTATTGTTTATTTAGTAAATTCTAGTAGTTTAGAGATTTTTTGTAAAATTTAAAAGAATAATTAAATAAATGTTACTAAACCCAAAAATCCTTTTTTCTCAGTGTAGGGTAAAGAGTGAATAGTCGGTGTGTATCTCCTATTTTAAACACCTTACAATAAAGGGGTTCATGAATTTTTAAAAATAATCTTAAAAAATGTATCCTGGCCAAGTTTCATGAAAATATTCTTTAAACTGACTGAAATATTTGGAATCAAAAATAGAAAACTAGAATATTGTACACTTTTGGAACTCTACTGTGCCCCATGGGTTAAATAAAGGTTAATGAATATATTAATTCAAAATGTGTTGCTGTTGAATATTTCAACAAACAATTCCTATTTTTCTATAATCTAAACTGATTGCTGTAGAACCTGGTTAACCTGCCACAAAGGGGCGCTCAAACCTAACTTGACAAAGTAGTAGTAGTAGTAGTAGTAGTAGTAGTAGTAGTAGTAGTAGTAGTAGTAGTAGTAGTAGTAGTAGTAGTAGTAGT
>NW_013953092.1:98131-99361 GCF_001266775.1 Austrofundulus limnaeus | reverse complement strand
AAACAGGGCTGGTGTGAAGACACACTAAAATCTTTACATGTCACTTTTTATGTTTTAAATGGATACAGCATGGTTTGGGAACTTCATAAAATATTCACCTCGTTTAGAAAGCAGACACAACCTAAAATATTGCTCCACCATGTAAAACAACTGACCCCACCCTGACCAGTGCTTTATAAAAAGCCAGCAGTACTTCTTAGTTTGTCAGTGGAAGCCTGCAAGTGCATTTTCCCTGAGCTCAGCCATTCCCTGGACCCCAGCTGACCGCTCAGCTGTGCCTCCTGCATACTGCAGCACAAACTGTTTCCATGTCTCACACAGTGAGGGMCGGTGGGATACGTGCATCCTGAATTAGCGAGGGTGGCGGGACGAGGGGGGAGCTGAGTTGTTTTGAGTGTTGCTGACAAGGGTTGGGTTTCTGCAATGTGGCCTGTTTGCATGTCGACAGTCTGCAAGGTGRGTGAGTGATGGTCTTCTCGAACTACAGCCCAACATAAACACACATGCACAAAATCATTTCCCTCAGTGTGTGTGTGKGTGGGTGCGGGTGTGTGGGGGTATCAAGATGATCTCTTGGTTTTAAGGGACCTATCTTAAACCTGTTTTGCTGCTTCTTCWGTTCCTCTTCTGCCTTAAACGTACATGAGAAAATGCAATATACTGTACATAATTTCTATATGTATAATTTAATTCATGCAATATAATTATATGGTGCCAATTCTCAATATGTCATGGCACTGCAATAAAACCTTCACGTACATTATAAAATGATAATTAGTAAAAATTTATCAATCTAAAAGAGACAGCCGATTGCATCAAAACTTCTATTTGTTGGAATCCTGAGCATCACATTGGTGACAGTGGAAAGAAATGACTCACTTTTAACAAGAAAAAAACTCCAACAGAAGCACAGGTTGGGGTTTGAGAGAACAGGGAAGATATGAACATATATAAAACATTACCATATTGAAATCACATTCACTTTAAACATTTTTTTTATTTAAAGGGGACCTATTACACRAAATTCWATTTTTTGGGCTTCCACAAACAGTCCAAACGCCAAAAAATAAAATACAATAAAAAATGCTTCCAGAATTTTTTTTGACAGTATGTAAATGTTTTCTTAGTATCAGCTGTTTCAAAAACCTGCAGATTGTTACAGCAGGTAAAATAAGTATTGAACACGTCACCATTTTTCTCAGTAAATATATTACTAGAGGTGCTAATGAC
>NW_013953092.1:95266-96630 GCF_001266775.1 Austrofundulus limnaeus | reverse complement strand
GTCATTAGCACCTCTAGTAATATATTTACTGAGAAAAATGGTGACGTGTTCAATACGTATTTTACCTGCTGTATCACATGAAACACAATATGGATTTTCATGAAACTCTGAAAATATTTACTGAATGTAGGTTTGCAGCTGATTAATTTTAGAAGTTAACTTAATTCAAGATGGCAGCCTTAGCAAAYAAATCTTAAGAAGCACAAATTGTCTATAACTGTGTCAATTTTACAGCTATTGGGCTAATATTTGCTGTTGTTGTAGTTGAGTCATCCCCAACACGTACTCTGAGTGATAGCCATGACAGCTTTCTTTAAAACTACAGCAAGCACGATTGTGGTTGATAATTATTTATTGGAGGAATGCTCCTTTTTTGAGATGTGCTAATCGTCACTAACCATGTATTATGCAAATGTAACAAATCCAATATGTTGTTATTCCTAAACAAAATGCACAGTTAAAGACAATAATTTCCATCTTTTATTGCTCATTTGTAGTCAGGTCGCAAACATGACATCCCGTTGTCCAGCTCTAACTGGGGAACCCCAAGGTGTTCTCATGCCAAAGAGGATAAATAACCCCTTCAGCGAGTTCTGGGTCTGCCAGAAAAAAACTCCAAAAGGAGGCATCTAAAGGAGGCRTTTCAGATGCCTGAACCACCTCAACTGACTCTTTGATGCAGAGGAGCAGTAGCTCTATTCTGAGCTCCTCACCTTATCTGTAATACATCATCTAAAATCAGGGCTGTCCACTGCAGTGTAAAGGTCAAGTGTACTTAAGTTAAAGAAAGTAAACTGAAAGCAGTTCCAGTGGTTCCTGTAGGACAGAATGACCATTTCCATTTTAGGTTTTATGTTTTGGCAGACAAGGAAACAAAAACATCACACAAAAAACCTTTCATCAAGTTTCTAACCATTTGGTATTGGCCTAAAAGACTAGTTTTTATTAGCACCAAACTTTGTGAAAGTGCATTACGGAATTGCTGAATTCATTGGAACATTTGAAAGGTTYTCAGAAGCACACACTTTAAATTCATGTTTACTGTCAAGAAGGAATGGACAATTTTACAAGAGTCTGAGGATGTGATTTGTTTTTGCAGACGTGAGTGCTTGTATATGTTTCTGTGTGAGAAATCCTGAGTTGTTGATCAGTTAGTTTCTACTGGTCTTTACTTCCTGCTGTCATCCAAAGAGCTATTTAGAAGTTCAGTCTCAGATGGAATGTTTAGAGTTAAGGTATTTAAATGTTATAAGTGAAGTAAAATGCTACAGAATATAATATCACTGAGAAGACTCACAAATAGGGTCCTACAGACGTGTGTGTGTGTGTGTGTGTGTGTGTGTGTGTGTGTGTGTGTGTGTGTG
>NW_013953092.1:93661-94970 GCF_001266775.1 Austrofundulus limnaeus | reverse complement strand
GTGTGTGTGTGTGTGTGTGTGTGTGTGTGCAGGAAAGCAACATTCCATCCATTCTTGCTCTTCCTGAGGAAGGAGAGAAAGCATCACACACACTCCTGTTGACAGCAGGCGGAGGGAGAGGTGCATGTTCAGCTGTTTAAGGTCACTCACACTTCCYGTTTCAGTTCAACCCATCAAACATTACAGTAAGTATCCATCTCAATCATCCACCTGAAAGTAGATTTTTTATATTGACTGCTACCTTTTGGTTGCTTGGTACMGCCAACAGTAAACCTATATCATCTTTGTAGTCAACCCTTTTTTTTCTCTTTTTTTGATTAGGTAGTTTTAACTTGCTCAATAACAAAGGGACTTTGATGAAACTCAAGTAAAAAACATTTGCTCGTCACCTTTTGAACTGAATCTGGTTTGTTAGGGTGGAAAACATAATTGCTTCTACTCTCTTTCGGCAGTGAATGAACACTCAGACGTGCAGGGAAAGTGGATGCCAACCAGAAAAACGGCTCTGCAGAGCAGCAACAAAGGCTCTGACGCACTCTGGCTCTCTTGCCAACAAATGGTCAAGAGCACTCAGATTGGATTTTTCTTTTCAAAACAGCTGGATAATATGTCTTTGTTTGCATCTAGCAGGCCTTTATAGTCTTTCTTTTTTGTATCTTTTAAATTCGGTTACTCCTAACGTCAATTCTCAGCTGTTTCTTTGTTTCAAATAATGTCCTGGTGCATTCAAAACCAAAGTTTTGGATCACTTGGCCAAATGTGGCCCACTTTTGCATTTTATGTGGCCCAAGAGAGCTTCATCAATGTATTAGGGTCTTTAAAATAAGCATGTGTTGCTTTAAAGCTTTCACTGATACCTCCCATAATGCCAATTAATTGTTTTACCTGCAAAATGATGGCATTTCACCATTAGGTGGAGGTACACAGGTTTAAAGTGTAGCTGGTAGCCTGTGAAATACGTCTCAGTTTCATTGCGATTTTGCCTTCTACTTTTTTTGCCACTTCAGTAGAAAACAGAACTGAATTTTAGTTTCTTCATCACCAGTGACCTTTTTTATAAAAGAGAAGAGAAAAAGAGAAGAAAGAGGAGAAATGTAATGGGGAAGATAAACCAAGAAAACACAAGACAACACACCCGACATCTGTCTGCACACCTGTAAAAATAGAGAAAACAAAAACACAGCAACTAATAACATGTGCATATCATATTTATAACTTGACTGAAATACATACATACATACATACATACATACATACATACATACATACATACATACATACATACATACATACATACATACATACATAC